>NC_043965.1:54371375-54671375 GCF_902148855.1 Sphaeramia orbicularis | reverse complement strand
TCCGTGTTTCAGCCGTTTCTGTGTCTCATCCATATAATATCATATGGTTGCGCTGCTGCTGTCAGATGGCTGCGCGAACCTCCATTTCCCACAATGCACGTCGCCACAAAATTCCTCAGATGTCTGAGTTCCCTCCCAGCTCTGTTTGTAAACACATTGTTTGTTTCTGGTGGATGGAACTAAGAAACTGTTCACTAGGTACGGTTACATGATGATTTTTAAATCCGATTTATTTTTCCAGAAGAAATTAATACAGAACTAAAGTATTTTCTCTTCTGTTTCCATGGAAATGTTAAACCTGAATAAAGGTTTACATGAGGTATTAATGAGGTAGATCAGTGAGCAGAAGGGTTTGTGCTGCAGTGCTCACGTTGCCTTGTTCTGGCAGCCCTTCTGTTAGCTTAGCCCTTCTGTTAGCTTAGCTTAGCATAGTCACTGCATTTCCATGGTCACACGTAGCCAGTTTTTTAAAGGTGATTTGTCGTCTTTTGTCAGTGATTTTGTCAAATCCGATTCTCTCTAATTATTTCTTTAGATCTGCGGCTTACTGCACTCATACAATCTGTGGACTGTTGTGTTGACGGAAGTTGGAAAATCTTTTTGTTGAAGGGATGCATGCGCTAAATTAGCTTTGCTTTAGCGTTTTAGCTTTGGATTAGTTTTTATTTCCCCAGATTTTATTAGTGCAGTAAGTCACATGACCATGATCTGAGCCTCAGTTTGTGATCATATTGACCCCAGCGGACTAAAGGAATGATTAGGGAGAACTGAACAGACCAAAATCACTCCTAAAATACTACAAATCACCTCTAAAAGCCTGGCTACGTCTGACCAGAGGAATGAAGCCATTATGCTAAGCTAGGCTAAACTAAGCTAACGTTAGGGCTGCAGTTCAAACTGTTTGTCCCACTTGTGGAACTCATTAGTTCATGACAAATGAATGAATCCAAAGCCAGTGTTGAACTGTTCCTTCAGGGTTTTCCAGGCTGGTAGATCCCATCAGAATAGCCCACTGGAACGATTTGGGAAGACTAGACTGCAGTGCAGATTCTTCCACCAGCGCAGAATGTGTGCGTCATCGCCGCAGGACAAGACACTGAGCATGTGCAGAATGGAAGGAATAAAGTCCAAACAGAATAAAGGCTTTACATGTCCAGGAGGAATTTAGACCGCAGTTAAAAGAGGATTAAACCACTGACTTTAATTGGGTTTAAATTTAATCCCAACTTTTCTTTTTCAACTGGAATAAGGTGTTTACATGGACATCTGAAAGAGGATCGAACCTTTAATCAGATTAAACCAGGAATAAAAGTTGTCATGGAAACGCACAGACTGTGAGGAAAAGATTCAGCTGAGTAATGACAGACAGACTGACAGATTCATGATACTGAGGATATGACTGAGGATGGACAGATTTGAGGAATAATTGGTCATGAAAGTCTCCCGTACCTTTAATGGGCCGAGTCTGACTGGGGACCGGCAGAGTGGAACTGGGCCACAGTAAGAACCAGACCGACCCTGTTAGTGTGTGATCACAGCTGAACCCGGTTCTCCAATTGTGTCCTGGTGTTTCCATTGATCCAGGATCCAAAATACAAGAAAAACACACGAAAGATGAAAGGAACATGACTTTTAGAACATTAGACCAACATAAGTGCTGGTCCAGACCCCTGTCCCATTAGACCCCCATGTGTCCTGGTCCAGACCCCTGTCCCATTAGACCAACATAAGTGCTGGTCCAGACCCCTGTTCCATTAGACCCCCATGTGTCCTGGTCCAGACCCCTGTCCCATTAGACCCCCATGTGTCCTGGTCCAGACCCCTGTTCCATTAGACCCCCATGTGAGACCACATTGGACCTTACAGACCCTGGAGACCACATTGGACCTTACAGACCCTGGAGACCACATTGGACTTGACAGACCATAGAGACCACATTGGACCTGACAGACCCTAGAGACCACATTGGACCTGACAGACCCTGGAGACCACATTGGACCTTACAGACCCTGGAGACCACATTGGACCTCAGATTGTTGACTCACTGTCCTCACTGGAACTGTTACCATCACTGCCTTATAATGTATGTGGAAATGACCAAAAATGGTCCCTTGCCAGATAAAGGGTTAAACATTAGAATGACACAAACTCAACCTGTTCGGTAAAGTTTGGATCCGAGGAAACCCTGAAATCTTCAGTGAATGAAGCCTTCAGAGGAAACTCCACTAGTAACTCAAACAGGAAGTGAATACCTGGGTGTGAAACCTATTGATCCACATTCTGTCAAACAGTTTTGATTGTGAAATGTTTGGTTCCTCAGATTAGAGAATAGAGTCTTGGAGTGAACTCTTTCCAGACTCTTCAGTCCAAAGCTGCTCAGCCTGTTTTCCATTCTATTCCAGAAGGTTCTTAGGTGGAAACGGTCCACAGTGGAGCTCAGTGGAAGCGGTCCAGTCACACCTGTGTGCTTCTGAAGCCTGGGTACCTTCAGTCCCGAGGACATTCAACTACAACTGTGGACTTTGTGCAGGAAGATGAAAGTGTTGGTGGTGGTTGGGATCCTCATCCACGGTAAGAAAACCATAAAACAGCCGTCCCCCATCTCATGTGGTGGAACATGTCTGTACTATGCACTTCACTCTGAGGGTTTTTGGGACATTTTACTCAAATACATCAAATGTTTCACAGACTATGTTTCTCAGAGGAAAAAAGACCAACTGTGTATAATTTGAAGGCAGATAAAGGAACAAGAAAAGAGTTAATTTCATTGGTAATATGAAGAAAATAACTTGAGAGTGAAACCACTGGTCACTGATTGAATGACTGATCTACTGTATATGAAAAAGATTCATACAAACAATCACATATATGTTATCTGGGTGCAATTTGTCAAAAAAACAACAGAGGAGGGATTTTTATTTTTATTTTTTTTTGGAGAAGGGGTGGGGGGGCAGTAATATATGATAGGTGGGGGTGTGGTCTGTTACTAATGCTGGTGTGAAACCAAAGTGAAACTTTATGATTCATGGGGTAGGAAGTTAAGTTTAAAATCAAGAGCTTTTTCAGCTTAAAAAATTCAGTTTGTTACATGTACGCATCGTAATCAGTTGATAAGTTATTGTATTAAGTTGGTCAAAATGAAAAATAAGGGAAACAGTCTTAACATAGTAACATATCGATTTTGAACAGACATTTCAGCCTTAACTTAACATAGAAACATATTAAGTTAATACAACTCAAAAGTCTTATAAACTTCCTCTAAAAGCTGAGTACAAAGCTGACGTACCTGGACATGTTTTACTGACAGACCACACCTGCCACGAGAAACTGAGGGAAGCACAGAAAAAGAAAGGGAGAAACACGATTTTGCACAGAACTTTACTAAACTTTAAGGTTTGATAAGTAGAATTTAGCTTAGTTTTATTCACAACAGCTAATAACTATCAACACAAATGACAAGAAATGGTTTTGACACCACACTAAAGTCTTTTCCTCAGCTAGAGGTGGTAACGTTTAAGCTAGTAACGTAAGACTTTTAGCTAATTGATGTAGCAATTCCACTATAACATTAGTCTGGTTAGATTTTGTTTTACGGAAGCCGAATGGTGTTATGTACGGTGGCCCAGAGGTGCAACAGGCCAAAAAATTATCCACTAGACGAAAAAAATTATCTACTACAAGAAAAAGAAAAGAGAACAGCCTAAAAAAATTATCCACTAGATGAAAAAATTATCTACTACAAGAAAAAAAAGAGAACAGCCCAAAAAAATTATCCACTATAAGAAAAAAAAGAGAACAGCCTAAAAAAATTATCCACTAGATGAAGAAAATTATCTACTACAAGAAAAAAAAGAGAACAGCCCAAAAAAATTATCCACTGTAAGAAAATAATGAGAACAGCCTAAAAAAAAATTATCCACTAGATGTAAAAAAAAAATCCCCTATAAGAAAAAAAAGAGACCAGCCAAAAAAATTATCCACTAAAAGAAAAAAAAGAGAACAGGCGAAAAAAATTATCTACTAGCCCAAAAACATTATTCACTATAAGAAAAAAAAAGAACAGGTGAAAAAAATTATCTGCTATGAGAAAAAAAAAGAGAGCAGCCCAAAAAAATATCCACTATAAGAAAAAAAAAACCATCATCCACCTTTTCAATTATGGGGGCGCTGTTTACCCGAAAGGTATCTTGCTTTAAAATTAAGGCCACCACAAAAAATAAAAGGATAGGCTGAAAAATTTTAAGGCTTTCAGCTAATGTGGCTAATGCTAAGGAAGTACCCCACCGGAAGTGGAGGTCGTGCGCTAAAAAATAAAGTTATTTTAAAATATAGATATTTACGTTAATATAGTTTGCAAAGCAGTTAAATGATTAAATACGGTTCCAGTGTCTGCTCAAGGTTAGGCATGGGCGTTAAATGGTTAAGGTTAGGGTTAGGGTATGGTTGGGGTTAGTTTTCAGTGGTAAATGCCCCTTGTGTGCACTGTGTGAAGGTTCATTGCTAAGCTAATGCTAACGCGAAAAGTTGACGGCAACTTTGTGAACTACCAGTGCGAGTAAACAATTGCGTGATTACGGTGTTGAATTGTTCAACTGCCTGACATTCAATATCATTTTTGATGAATATTCACTACAAGAAGTTCTAAAATTATTTTATTTTGAGAGGAGGAGAAGAGGAGCTTCCTGTGGAGCTCCACTATCATGGCATCGCCCATTTGTTTGCAGGTAGACCTCTCCTCCTCAATTCAAACGGAGTGTCTTCACTAACACTAGCTCAAGAAGGACATTTTGTGGAGATAAAGATGTCAGCCATGGTACGCGGTGCCGTGCTGGGGTACCTGGCACCGAGCTGTGGCACCGAGCTGCGGCACCGCAGTGCCACGGCACCTGGCACCGAGCCGTGGTACCGCGGTACCGCGGTACCTCGCGGCACCAGCCGAGGTGCCACAGCACCTCGCGGCCCCAACCGAGGTGCCGCGGCCCCAGCCGAGGTGGGGGTAGGTTGGGGCCGCAGCGCCTCGGTTGGTGCCGCAAGGTACTGCGGTGCCACGGCTCGGTGCCAGGTGCCGTGGCGCCTTAGTGCCACAGCTCGGTGCCAACCACTTGCTGTGGCACCGCGGTGCCGCAGCTCGGTGCCAGGTACCCCAGCACGGCACCGCGTACCATGGCTGACATCTTTATCTCCACAAAATGTCCTTCTTGAGCTAGTGTTAGTGAAGACACTCCGTTTGAGTTGAGGAGGAGAGGTCTACCTGCAAACAAATGGGCGATGCCATGATAGTGGAGCTCCACAGGAAGCTCCTCTTCTCCTCCTCTCAAAATAAAATAATTTTAGAACTTCTTGTAGTGAATATTCATCAAAAATGATATTGAATGTCAGGCAGTTGAATGATTCAACACCGTAATCACACAATTGTTTACTCGCACTGGTAGTTCACAAAGTTGCCGTCAACTTTTCGCGTTAGCATTAGCTTAGCAACGAACGTTCACACAGTGCACACAAGGGGCATTTACCACTGAAAACTAACCCCAACCATACCCTAACCCTAACCTTAACCATTTAACGCCCATGCCTAACCTTGAGCAGACACTGGAACCGTATTTAATCATTAATCGTTAATTTGGAGTTAATGTGTGCATGCTAATGTTTATTGGCCTTTTTGTGTTTATTTTTGTATTTTTATAGAAGTGCACAATGAGTCAGAGCCACAGGCCAAACAATGCCTTTCCTGTTTGTCAACACTTGTAATTACTTTGTTTGATGTAATGTCCTATTGCCTAATAAATACACTTTAATGTTGTTTATTACATGGAGACTATAGCATTGTGTGCGACTGAAAAAACAACTTGTAGCTTATTCTGGTTAATAAGATGCATGGGGGTTTATTAAACAATTGGATCATGAAACTGGGAGTTCCATGTCTAAGTTATTCTGACATACAGAAGTAAGTTAGGCCTACTCAAAAAATAAGGTAACAATTTGCATGGAGTAGTTTTTACACAATTAAAATTAAGTTGGTTCGACTTAATTAAGCTTATAGAATACAAAGGAAATCATGTTGTTTGTAAAGTAATAGTTTGCCTAACTAGAGAAGTCTAGTGGCATTTACTCAATTATGGCCAAGTTGAAACAGCTTAAAATGTTTAATGGCAAGTGTTACATCCTTTTTTTACATGACCCAGCATATAATTTTTTAGAGTGTACTTTCAACGTCCAACTCCCTGGTTCTACTCCTCTATTATCAAGCGGATCTTAAACACATTTTTCACAACTTCTAACCTGTATCCACTGGACATACAAATGCTGGGCCCCATGAATTTGTCACCCCCCTCCCCTTTACAGCGTCCCAGTGCATGGGGACGTTCACGAATTCTGAGACTGCGACAGCTGAATTCAGGTGAATGTTAGTGTCAGTAATGGAGGATATAGGTGGAAGGAAACTGACACAACCTGCTGTTATTTACATTGGTTGGTTGCCCCCCCAACGATGAAATTCATTGAACAGAAATAGGGATGTAAAAACCAGAGGGGGGGTTGATTCCTGCACCCCCCCCCAACAAATCACAGCCTGTATGTTATGACAGGACGAATTTGGCCAAAGTTCATGTGTAAAATCCCATCCTTATTAATGTGAGTGTGGAACAGATAAGGATGATAAACAACAGAGGGAGGAACCTGAGGAGGACTCACCTGGGTTCTTCTGGTCCCATTCACAGATCAACACTCTGTCTATGCGTCTGTCCTCAGTTTCCCAGCATGCATTGGCTGTAGTGGTGCAGGCGTATGAGGGGATGGAGTCGGTCCTGCTGCCCTGCCAGTATTCTGGCTTGTTACCAGACGTTCCTTCAGTGGTTTGGAGACGCTCTGGTCTCAATGAAACAGTCATTCACCTGATTAAAGACGATGTCAAAGAGGAATACCGTTACAGTGAGCACACGTCAATGAAGACCAACGCTCTGGACTCTGGAGACTTCAGCCTCACTCTGAAGAAACCACAACAGTCTGACAGCAGCAGCTACACCTGTAACCTCCAATGGGAAGACAGGGGGAAGAAGACTAAAGAATGGAGACTGACACAAGTACAGCTGCAGGTCAAAGGTCAGACAAAAACCACACTCACTATAGTAGACAAAGGTCAGAGGTCAGATACAAACCACACCCACTACAGTAGACACAGGTCAGGGGTAAGATACAAACCACACCCACTACAGTAGACGCAGGTCAGAGGTCAGATACAAACCACACCCACTACAGTAGACGCAGGTCAGATATAAACCACACCCACTGCAGTAGACACAGGTCAGAGGTCAGATACAAACCACACCCACTGCAGTAGACACAGGTCAGAGGTCAGATACAAACCACACCCACTGCAGTAGACACAGGTCAGATACAAACCACACCCACTACAGTAGACGCAGGTCAGATATAAACCACACCCACTACAGTAGACGCAGGTCAGAGGTCAGATACAAACCACACCCACTACAGTAGACGCAGGTCAGATATAAACCACACCCACTGCAGTAGACACAGGTCAGAGGTCAGATACAAACCACACCCACTGCAGTAGACACAGGTCAGAGGTCAGATACAAACCACACCCACTGCAGTAGACACAGGTCAGATATAAACCACACCCACTACAGTAGACGCAGGTCAGATATAAACCACACCCACTACAGTAGACACAGGTCAGAGGTCAGATACAAACCACACCCACTACAGCAGACAAAGCTCAAAGGTCACACGTACATCTGTCTTTGTATTCAGCTCATTTCAGTTGTTTTTTTTTCAACACAACCTTCATTATCCATGTTCAACTTCAACCTGACTGTTTCTGCACAGAAGCTACTGAGTGTTTTAGACCATTTTTTTACCTGCTCAGGATGAAGGGTTGAGCTGAACTTTTGGTCAATCTGTTGCTGAGAACACACCTTGGATTGTTCTTGTTCCTCTCCATTTAATGTGAACAATGTGTGTTGTTGAGGTTCTAGAGGACTTTATTGTATGTTATAATCATTGTGGTCTGTTTCCTGTCAGATGACCAGGAGAAGGTGGAGGTCCTGCAGGGGGCGGAGTCTATCCAGCTGCCTTGTAAAGCCTCAGCCAATCTGCCTGAAGACACCACAGTGGACTGGACTCACTTTGTTCCACAACTGATGGTGGTTCATGTGTACCGGAATAAAACTGATGATCTTCAAACACAGGACAGGTATTACTGTGGCCGCACAGAGATGAACAGAGACATGAGTCTGACTCTGAAATACCTCAGAGACAGAGACGAAGGTGTGTATATCTGCACCGTCTACAGGGAAGGAGACATCCTGAGGTCTAAAGTCCTGCTCCAGATGGTCGAAGGTCAGTGCTGGGATAGACCACATGAAACAGCTCCAATCTGAAAACACACACCTTCTGTTGCAGCTCTTAACTTCTGGGTCCAAAACTTTCAATATGGAGATCCATGTCCTGATGCCACTTCATACTGATGTAGAAAAGACACTTTTCCATACTCTTTCTTTCAATGCTACTTATCAATACTCAATACTACAGTCAATACTCCACCTCATCAACTCTGGCTCTTTCATATGACCAAGTGTCAAACAGGTACACAGAATAATACACATCTTTCTTTTCAACTTCATATCAAGCAGGTTTTAGGGTACCTGATAATGTCTTGGGGTCTGGGGCCCTCTGCTGAGGGCAGTCCGGTCCTTGTATGACCGAAGCAGGAGCCTGGTTCGCATTGCCAGCAGTAAGTCAGACCTGTTCCAGGTGCATGTTGGACTCTGGCAGGGCTGCCCTCTGTCACCGGTTCTGTTCATAATTTTTATGGACAGAATTTCTAGGCACAGCCAGGGGCCGGAGGGGGTCCAGTTTGGGGACCACAGGATTTCATCTCTGCTTTTTGCAGATGACGTTGTCCTGTTGGCCTCGTCGAACCTGGACCTTCAGTGTGCCCTGGGGTGGTTTGCAGCCAAGTGTGAAGCGAGTGGGATGGGGATCAGCACCTCCAAATCCGAGGCCATGGTTCTCGACTAGAAAAAGGTGGTCTGCCCTCTCCAGGTCGGTGGAGAGTCTTTGCACCAAGTGGAGGAGCTTAAGTATCTTGGGCTCTTGTTCACGAGTGAGGGAAGGATGGAGCGTGAGACTGACAGACGGATCGGTGCAGCGTCTGCAGTGATGCAGTCGTTGTATCGGTCTGTCGTGGTGAAGAAGGAGCTGAGCCGAGAGGCAAAGTTCTCGATTTACTGGTCAATCTACGTTCCTACCCTCACCTATGGTCATGAGCTTTGGGTCATGACCGAAAGGACAAAATCCCGAATACACGCGGTCGAAATGAGTTTCCTCCGTAGGGTGGCTGGGCGCACCCTTAGGGATAGGGGGAGGAGCTCAGTCACCAGGGAAGAGCTCAGAGTAGAGCCACTGCTCTTCCACATCGAGAGGGGTCAGCTGAGGTGGATCAGACATCTGTTTCAGATCCTTCTGGACGCCTCCCTGGAGAGGTGTTCCGGGCATGTCCTGCTGAGAGGAGGCCTCGGGGAAGACCCTAGGACATGTTGGAGAGACTATGTCTCTCGGCTGGCCTGGGAACGCCTCGGGGTCCCCCCAGAAGAGCTGGAGGAGGTGTCTGGGGAGAGGGAAGTCTGGGCATCCCTGCTTAGACTGTTGCCCCTGCGACCCGGCCCCGGATAAGTGGCAGATAATGGATGGATGGATGATAATGTCTTTCAAGATTTGTTAGGATTTGATTGACACATCATCATATGATCATGTCTTAGCTTGAGTTCATGTTGGTGTTTTGTCATCCACTGAAGGTTTTCCAGCCTGGGCCAGAGCTCTCCTGGTTGTCTTTGCTGTTCTTCTTCTAATCCTTCTTGGACTTTTATTTATTTTTCGAGGGTATTTTCTGTCAGGTATGTCACGTCTGTTACTACACAACCCATTGTGCTGTTCTTCATCATGTTTTTCTTGTGATTATAGAAGCAGACTGTCACTCATACATATAGAAACCTACATACCAAATTTGGGATTGTAATGTATGTGTGTGTAGTCGCTGCTGAGGAGGTCGACAGTCAGGAGTCACAGTGGACTGATCAGAGAAATGCTTCAGATAATGTGTATAATTTTACAGTACACAGAAAAAAACAACAGTCCAACTGGTGTCTTAAGTCTTTTTCAGACCTAATATTCTGGTAGACTTGGTTCCATTGGGGACTCAGTTCAATTGGGGGCTCAGTTTGACTGGGGACTCAATTTGATCGGGGACTTGCTTCGATGTGTGACTCCGTTCAATTGGGAACTTAGTTTGATCGGGGAATTGGTTTGTGGGAATTGGTTTGTTTGGGGATTATGTTTGATCAGGGACTCAGTTTGATTCAACAGGGGTTTCAACATTCAAGTTCAGTTGCGTGTTCACACGTCCCCAAATGAACCAGATTATCAGAGGAAAACAAACTGGTCTATTTAAAGCAAACAAACACCTTTGATGTGAAAGCCCCCTTAAACTGCTTCACTACCTTTTTAAATGACGTTAGTAAAAATTAAGTTCTAATCATTTATTCATCAACAGCAAGTGGACCATAATATTTAATGTACACACCAAACTTACAGATGATACAGTCATTTATTTCTTCCACAATAATAGAAGAGGCATTAAAACACCTGGACCTTTGTGTCTAAACCAGGGCTGTCACACACATTCAGCCCAGTTTGATCTGAATCAGGCTGCACCAGCAAAATATTAGCATAATAACACTGTAAAAAATATCAACTCTAGATTTTTCTCTTTGTTATAGTGTGAAAAATGTAGAATTGCAGAATGAAAATGTGAATAACCTGAACAACCCTGTACAACCACAAAAATAAGTATACAATTTCAACAGTAAAATGTGTCATCTTATCATTTACAGATGTACATTACAATTTACAGATCACAGTGGATCTACGAACACTCAAGACATTTAGTAACAGGCGGAATATCACCATCTATAAGTTATAATGTTATTACACTGTTTCCAGTAAAATAAGAATACAGTATTTTTTCATGTGAAATATGATTTACCCTTGATAGATAAGGTGTAACTGGGACTCAGTATGTAATCATTGTACTGGGTCAAAAGGGATTAAATGGGAATAAAAAGAGGAACATGTCTGAAAACTGAATTGTTCCAACCTCATTAGCAACAGTGTATTTGTACTGGTCTGACCCACTTGTATTCAAATTGGACTGTATGTATCCCCTGAGCTAAAACGAGTATGACACATTTGATATTCGTAAATTCTTCCCATGGTCTGGATTGGACCCTTTGACGGGCCGAAATCCCCCCATCTAAACAGACCAATATGAAGATCCTAATTTGATGTAAGTAGACAGGTGGTTTAGCTTTTCCTCAGACAGATAACTGGTCCTTGTTGTGCACCTGCTCTTTGCTAGCACAAGGAGAATGTATTTGAGCTGGAACATTTGTCATAGAAGTGAAGGGGTGGAAATGCTGCCTCTGAACCAGTGCAGCTGCAGCCTTTTGTTTGACCTCTGGAGCTCTTCACTGTGCTTTCACTACCTGCATATTAGACATACACAGTTTTGGGTGTTCATTTAATGAGCTGCCGTGCTTCTAAGACAATGCTGTCCACTACTGTATATGTTTGGTTCATAATGAGATTATGTTGGAACAAAACACAGTACAGCAGGCCAGCCAGTGAGGTGTCTACTTTTTTATTTGTTTGTTCTCAGTCCAACAGGTGAAGGTGGATTCAGGGGAGGAGTCTGTCCTGCTGCCATGTAAAACTATAGCTCACCTGATAAAGAACTCCAGACAGATCAGCGTTATGTGGAGGGACTTAGACAACGATAGGCTCATTGTGCAAAAGTACGGCTCTGGAGAACCTGATAAACAGGACCAGGATTACACAGACAGAACAGAGATGAAGACACACTGTCTGAGAACTGGAGACTTCAGTTTAACCCTGAAAAACCCAACGGCCCGGGACACCAACAGCTATGTATGCATCATCTACAACAAAAACAAGGTCCTAAAGGAAAAACAAGTGGTGCTGGAGGTCAAAGGTCAGTGCTGTAGACAGAAGATGAGAAAACTAAAGGTGTCTGGATTATCAGACAGAAATGTCCAATGTAGCTGAACTGAGAATAGGAGTTAACAGTTTAATAAGCAGTGGGTTCTGCTGATGATTCAACACAGACTGAACAAATAGGACTGAGAACTGGATCCATGGCAGATGTTTTCCTCTACTGTTGTCTGATGGTATGGGTGTTGTTCTCAGTCCAACAGGTGGAGGTGGAGGAGGGGGAGGAGTTTGTCCTGCTGCCCTGGAAAACCACATTACATATAGAGAACGCCAGTCAGCTCGCAGTGGAGTGGACGAACTATGAAAACAGGAAGGTGCATGTGTATGAGGACGGCTCTGACAGAACTAATAAACAGGACAATGAATACCAAAACAGAACAGAGATGAAAGCAGACCGACTGAGAACTGGAGACCTCAGTCTGACCCTGAAACACCCCACAGACCACGATACTAACATCTACACCTGCACCGTCTACAACAGAGACAAGCAGATCCTGAGGAGGAAACAAATGCATCTGAAGGTCAAAGGTCAGTGCTGTAGATACAGGTCATTCCTAGTTCTAGAACACTGAGCCCTTCTTAGAGTCAGCATTCTAGACGTGGCTCAGTCCTCTACATACAGGTCAGTGTGCTGAAGGGAAACCACAAACACTGCAACATTCATTAGATTAAAATGACATACATTGCTCTTTCAAAACTCTGAAAAATGTCCTTATTTTTTCCTGACATTCCAAAGTAAAATTTAATTTGTCAAATATTTTACATAAAGTCTCACATTAACACTATATAGATCAGGATGATAGCATTAACTTATGGGTTTGTTTCTGCAGTACTTTGACACAACAGCAGAAATATTCCTTCATTTTCCAAACTGTTGAATCCTCTGGAGGGTTGCAGGGATACCAGGGCCTTTCCTGACTACCAACAAGGAAATGCATGGTTAACTCGGAATATGTCTAGGTCAGCGCTAACATGTAGAGACCGAAAACCATTCACTGTCACATTCTTTGGATTTAGATTCACCTATTAACCCATAAAAATGCATGTGTGTGGATGGTGGGAGGAAGCCAGAGGACCTGGTCTGAGAAAGGCCACCACCAGCAGGTTTAGGTTTTTATGAAGTCTGATTTAAGACTGTGTGCTGTGAAAAAGGAGGTGGAATTCCAACCCAACACCCATTAGTGACTGTTTTCAAAAATAATGTTTTCTCTCATGTTGTACATTAAATTATGTTTAAAGTGTTGTTAAAAACTGATGTATTAAAGGTGAAGTTGGTGATATTTACTCCCTCCTAGTGGTGAACTTGTAGACTCAGAGAACCAACTGAACTCTGCTCCCCCTCTCTTAGGGGGACCCAAAAAACCTCCCAGTCCTTCACTAGTGTCAGTCTTTCTTGTCATTCCTTCTGGTCTTTTCTGTTCAAATTGTTGAAACCACTTCTTCAACACCTTTGTATAAACTGGCTTTGATGGAATGCCACACTTTTATTAATTCTCATTTTACTCTGTGGTTTGTTGGTTAAAGTTTCCTTGTGCGACATTGTCTTTATTGATGTTTAATATCCTCACAGTTACTTTCAAATCAAACTGGATCATATAAAAGGAGTAAGGTTATTGGCTGAACCCTCATTGAGTCACTCCTATTATTTATTATTTCCCCAAAATCACAAACATCTGAGGAAACCACCTGTGAATACAGCATGGAGCAAATCCAATCAATTATCCAGATTGAAGCACATCTACAGATGAAACTGGAGTTATTCACACATCTGTTGAAAAGACATTTTAGTAGCAGTCATCCATAACATATGACAGATAACATACCAGCAGGGCAGTCTGAGACTGAACTGGAACTGCTGTGATCCTGAGGACATTCAGAAACAGACTAAAAACTTCAGACACACACAGAAGTACTTGGTTCTGCTGCTGATTAGATCATCACTTAGAACTGGATCCATGGCAGATGTTTTCCTCTACTGTTGTCTGATGGGATGGGTGTTGTTCTCAGTCCAACAGGTGGAGGTGGATTCAGAGAAGGAGTCTGTCCTGCTGCCCTGGAAAACCACAGTCTTCGTCAGTCAGGTCACAGTGGAGTGGACAGTCTATAACAGGAAGGTCCATGTGTATGAGGACGGCTCTGACAGAACTAATGAACAGCACAATATATACAGAAACAGAACAGAGATGAAAGAAGACCCACTGAGAACTGGAGACCTCAGTCTGACCCTGAAACACCCCACAGACCACGACACTAAGATCTACACCTGCACCGTCTACAACAGAGACGAGCAGATCCTGAGGAGGAAACGAGTGCGTCTGGAGGTCAAAGGTCAGTACTGTAGACACAGGTCATTCCTACTTCTAGAACACTGAGCCCTTCTTTCTCTGTCCAACCTCCACAATCACAAAGAGCACAATGTGGAGTTACTCATGGAGCAGATTTTAATGATATATATTTTAGTATTTTTAATCAGACTGGATAATCCGTCCATCCATCCATCCCTGTCCAGCTGTGTCATATATCATTTCCTAGATATTCCAGAGGTTTCGTCCTCGTTGGACCTGCCCAGAACACCTTGTGCCACATGTACTTAATAACACTGTTGTGACAAAGTGTTAGTTCTAGACAAACTGTGACTTGTCCAGAGGTTTAATAATAGAAAAACCCCCAGGTTCAGATCCAGACCAGTCCTCCCAGTCACACTCCTCACGGTCTCATCGTCATTGCCCCTGTGAATGTAGAAGTTTCTCAGTAGAACAGTGGAGTCCCTGAGGGGAGTGCCTTCCAGCACACCACCACCAGACTCCAAGAAGGCCAGCAGGGTCCACCTGGGACAGACAACAGTCTCAACCTGTTCCTGAACTGAAGCTCCACCCTCTCATTCAATGGGGTGAACTCCAACATAAAGCCACTGAGCCAGAGCTCTACCAGAGGTGTGGAGCAGGTGGAGGAACCCACACCTGCTCCACACCTGCTCCACACCTCTCACCCTGAACAACTCCTGAATTAAAAAAAAAAAAAAAGAGTCCCAGCACCCTTGAGGAGATGAGTTCCAGAGCCCAGGTCCAGTCTGTACCTCTGAACCATCTGCCACAGCTCCGCCTCCTTCCCCACCTGGACAGGAGCATTCTGTGTCCTAGAGCCAGTTTAGACCACCATGGATTTGTGGTTGTAGTCGTCTAATCAGCCTTCTCTGCTGTTCCTGGTCACAGAACTGAAGTTGAGCAATTATTCAGTCTTTTCCTTTTACAGAGGCTGATTTTCCTCATCATAGAAGATTTGATGATAATAAACTGTCTCATGTTGATGTCATGTTTCCTCCCAGTTCAACAGGTGGAGGTGGAGGAGGGGGCAGGGTCAGCCCTGCTGCCCTTCAGAACGACCCCTGACCTGCCTCAGGACGCCAGAGTGGAGTGGACGTACTATACTCCTGACCAGGAATACATATGTGTCCATGTGTATGAGAAGGAGTCAGCTCAACTTGGTGAACAGGACGATAGATACAAAAACAGAACAAAGATGAATGAAGACCCATGGACGACTGGAGACTGCAGTCTGACCCTGAATGACCTCCAACAGGACAACTCTGGAAGATATGTATGTGAAGTCATCAGACATGGAGTCCTCCTGAGAATGAAAACAGTGGTGCTGAAGGTCAAAGGTCAGAGTTCAGTTGCAGGACAGAGGTCAGGTGTGTCTCTGTGCTGTGTCTCATCTGCAGACAGATCTCAGATCACATATCAGTTTCCTCCAGTAAGAGAAGATGCAGAAGCTGAAGCAGCTGTTTGATTGTTCTGTTGTGTGTGTGTTTCTATTTATCAAGTCCAACTACAAAACTGAGGCTTGATCTTATTCCTCTTGAACATATGAAACAGGTAAATACAATAGAAACGTACACACTTTAAAGCACTCAAACTGTGCTTTTACACTCTTCATTATTGTATTTCTTGTGTTTGTTGCTCTGTGATGACAGTCTGTCCTCCAAACCAAAGAAAATGCAAACAATCAAATCCAAACCACTGCAGCAAAATCCAGCAAATGAACACTGTCAAAGAGGATGGATTTCACAACAGGATGATGATGTGAACTCTATCTGTAAATCCACCATGGACAACCTCGGAGACTCCAGCTGAAGGTTTTGAACGCACCTCACAGTCCCAGACTGGAACATCAGTGAAAATCTGTGGGTAGGTCTGTCACAGGGGGATTTAATGTGGCCAAAGCTTCAGATATATTTAGTTATAGTTGGTGTCCATTTTGGTTTCCCTGTTTTGTTTAATGGTTTGGCCAAGTAACTACAGGGTGTCCCATAAGTCTCCATAGATAGGAAAAATAAATGTTTCTTGACATAAACCATTTTTATTTATATAATATGCTCTATATGACTGCCATTTTGTCGGGAACACATTTCAATGCGTGTCCTCCACTGCTGAAGAACTATAAAGAAGAAATATAAAGAAATACATGTTAGAACTGTGGGAACCTGAGTAATTAATGTCAATGTTAACGAACACTGGTCACCCCCCATTATTATTTTGTTTAATTGTTTTATTATTTACAGTAGCAGCTATCATATGTTAGGCATATTTTTGGGCACGCTAATATAGTTTGATACAGGCATCGTGGGGGCGGTGGTCCGGAGGGGGTCCTCAGGTGGAACAGGAAGAGAATCATGGGGAGTTAGCAGAAAAAAATGTCTGAAGTGTATGTGTAATGTGCTGCACGGAAATAAGTAAAACTTTTTGGGAAAAACTCATGCACACCTGGAACTCAGTTTGTGTCCGAGTGTGCAACAGAACCATATATGTATGGAATGTATTATGTCTCCTATGTATGGAGACTTATGGGACACCCTGTATATATGCTCCCCCTGTGTCTCCTTTTGGTGGGTCCGTTTTTGTCGGTTTGTTTGATGCATCAGTGCTTTTTCTCAGCCCTAGTTGCTATTATTTTTGTGCAAAGTTGTGTTATGTGTACCTCTTTTATATACTTAATTGTTAAAACTATCATTTATAACAATTTATTAAATAATTTTGGGTGAATAAAACCCACACCTGTCTCCTGGTTGTCTTACTGCTCAGTCCCTAACAAAGATAAAAGAACAGTAAAGCATCAGTCTAGTCATACAGAGACAGCACATATAATTCAAACATACAAAAGCAGCACATACAATAGAATCACACATAATACATCAGCAAAGGATCACAGACAAGGATGCAAACAGACATCATATATGGACACAAAGCATCCATGATCATGACACAAATAACCCACAGACACAGGTGAGTGTGTCCAGGTGTAGTTGTCTGCAAACCGTGTTTTTAATTTGGCTGTAAAAGTGCAGTTTGTATGTGTATCTTTAATGTAGGTGGGAAGTGAGGTCTAGTTTTGTGTGGGAGCATGAAGTTGGTTCCATTCTCGAAACCAGTCCCAAGTTCTGTTCTCAGACCCAGTTCTGTTTAGGGAACCAGTTCCGCTTAAGGATCCAGTTCTGTTTATGGAACCACTTCCGTTTACGGATCTGGAACTGGTTCCGTCTATGGAACCACTTCTATTTAAGGATCATGGGACTAAACCGTGCTCCAACCTCCAAGCCCCGCTTAGCGCCCTCAGAGTCCCGGCTCCTGTGGGGCTGGGAGCTGTTCTACACTGCAATGAATCGGGAGACCAAGCCGGTCCTCCACAGACCTTGGATCTAGTTCTGAGAAATGCTCTCCATCAGGTCTGACCCATAAGTTAAGACACATTTGCACTCTTCTGCTGTTTATATTTTCTTCAATGCTGGCGAATGTCATTTTATTTTACTTCATTAATGCCAACTCCAACTCCCACATCACCGTGTTGTGCCCTGTAGGAAGCTGGGCTCAAGGTGATCATTTAAAAGACTTCAGCACAAACTGATTCAATAAACAAGTTCCGCTTTTATTTCCTACATTTGTGTGCTTTCAGTTATTTGTTTTTTTTGGGGGGGGGTTTATAGAACACAACATTTAAAGACAGCAGTCATCTAACTCACCAAACTTTTCATTTAATTTAGAAGAACCATTTGTCCATCGTAAATCAGAATAATTGCTAAAATAATTTTAGTATTTATTTATTTAGTTACAAGACAGTGTGTATTGGCATTAGCTACAAAGAACAAGATGTGTGCAGCAGATTTAGCAGAGAGGCTAATTTCCATCTGTTGTCCTAGACAAACAGTCAACATAATAAAACATCACATGGTTCCAAAGTACTAATATACAGAATGAAAACCATGAAACAATGACAGATATAGAAACATATGCTCAGGCTGAACAGATCCAGCCAAATACATAAAAAGGGGCTGACATTCTAAAAGTACAACATTAACATTTTCCTAGAATAAGAATACAATATGAAAGAAAGAAGAAGAGAAAGAAAAAAAGAAAGAAAAATTGAAGACTAAATAAATAAATAATCATATAATAGAGGTTCTGCATGTGACGTCAGCACTAGCAGAAGTCACGGCGGTTCCACCCACTGAGTGGCAGAAAGAGGGAGATGAGTGACAGCGTTGGCTTCAGTACTGTCTAAACTGAAGAACAATATTGAATAAAAAATGGGGCAGAGCTCTTGTGAGATTGATTGTATTTTCAGGTTCTTAAAGCAGTGGGAGCTATCGTTTTACAGACACGGAAAGACAAAGAAAAGAGAAGGAGATGGATCCACAAATCCAGGAAACCAAACCTAGATCTGTGGATCCTGTTTGGTGTCAGCTAACATTCATTTCTGCTGTATTTTTGCGTAAAGTCAGACCTGAAATCAGGGCCGGACTGAGACTCATTTTCAGCCCTGGAGTTTCATACCTCGGACCAGCCCACTTTAGATCACGACCAATTGTTATTAAAATCATGTAATTCTAACCTTACATGTCATCTTCATCTGTGTCATTTGTGCCTAGTGGTTCAGGGTTGTGCTGCTGAGCTGCTCCTCTGTCATCAGTAGACTCTGCTCTCCCTTTCACACTTCCTCCAGTTTCCCTAGACTCGCCTGCACCTGGATCACAATAAAAAATAATATCTACAGACATTTTGACCCACTTAACCAATTAACATATTTACATTAACAAAATATGCAGGCTTATTTAATATTACTTTATGCTATTGCTCTCAGTTGTGGGCTTTGTGTATTTACTTTCTCACTTTTAATACTAAAAAATAAAATAGGTCAGGACTATCGTTTGGGTCTAGAAAGTGGTTTTAGTGGAACTAATGCTTGTTGACACAGTCTGTTCCAACAGCTCACCTTTTCCTTCCATCCTGACAGGAACAATCCCCTCATCACTACTGGCTCCTGGCTCTGCTTCTGACACTAAAGCACAGTTTAAAAATGCTCAGAATTCTCAGCACAAATCTTCTATTTTCAAAGCCTTGGTGTCAGTTTCATTCATGTAGTGCTGAATCATCTAACATCTCAGAGCACCTTTCATACTGAACAGGCCTACACCATACTCTTCAGTGGAGCCTTTTTATTCTAATCCTCTTCCCTCTCTGAGCAGTCCTACCTGCCCACTCTGGACTTGTGGGCTCATGGCTGCTGTCTGCTGCTGGATCTGCTTTCTGACTCTGAGGAGCTACAAGACAAAGTTTCCCAGTTCTGTGGCCTCGCATCATACTATTATTTAAATTGCATAACATTATGTTACACGCCACAATGCCACACAATTCATTGACTCGATAATTAACTAACTTGAGAGGTGGTTTACCCGTTTCATCATCCTTAGTTTCCAACCGGAGGTTGATTTGTGAAAAAGTTGCCGATTTTGTCACATTTGGCTGTGTTTGCTTCCAGAGCTTTCCACTTTTTAATTCTTGCCTTCTCTGTGCCACCCTTGCTCTTTCTATTAAAACAGCAAACACAGCTGAGCATCCACAGCCTACACAGCACAGATCGTATCTGCTCCACAGATACAGCACAGAGCTACTAACCGTATGCAAGAACATATTACGTCAGGTCACGGTGTGTCCGCAAAAAAAGAGGAAGAAAACAAACAGTTTACTAGTAGAGGGGGTGGGGCCCAGGAACAGCAGCTGCAGATTACGTGATCAACTCAGTGCTATGACTGAACACCGGCCCCCAAAAATAAATAAATAAATAAAATATTAAAGACATATTTAAAGTGAACTCCGGCCCTCGCGGCCTAAATATTATACCGGCCCACCGGGAATTGTCCCGGTCCTCCCGATTAGTCAATCCGGGCCTGCCTGAAATGACCTATTGTTTTGGCTAACGTTCCTTCTTAGTGCAGCTCTTGGTTTCATGATCAGATCTTTCATGGTTTTTGTCTTCAGTTTGTGATTGTGAACCTTGTGCTCCTACATGATTAGTAAACTAACTGAAACTGAGGCCAACCTAGTTTTACAAATACGGAGGAACTGGAGAAGAAAGCTACGACGAAGTATTAGGACCACAGAAGAAAAGAAAAACACTGGTCACTACGAGTTTAAAGTCATAAAATATCGATATAAAACCTGTAATTTGATGAGAATAAAGTTGAATACAAAAAGAATCACAATGTTATGAGAATAAAGTCGTAGTTCACAGCAGTAGTATCTGTGTTGGATAAAGTACTGGATTTGAACTAGACTCAGTAAATCTCCTCAGTCCCAGTAGATCATGCATATATTCACTGGGGTCAGTCCACACTTTACTGGAAATGACCTTTGGATCAGCTGGTTCTGGGCCCTAGTTTTGGACCCTGGTTGTCAGTCCTGATGAAACCATGTGTATTTGTTTCAGGTCCAAATAGCGCTGATCCCCTCCATCCTGGATCAGGTCTGGATCCTCCATTTGTGTCCACATGTCAGTGTTCATGGACCACTTGTTCTTTGGTAGCTCGTACAGATCCATGTCCAGTCCAACTGTCCTTCATTTAATTTCAGATTTCCCATGTTCCTTTGCTCTGGCTGTGTTTACTGCTATACTCCGTCATGTTGAGCAGGTTGGTTTAAGACACTCAGTCTGACTGAGAGGGGCGTGGCCTGGGGGGGAAGTGACGGATGTGCATACCCTCTATTCAAGGGTTCAGTTTGACACATGTCTTACACCTGTCAACACATGCAACACATCAGTGTCTGACATGAAGCTCAGTGGTTTAAGAACAAGACAGATGTTGTTTTCCCCTGAGAGCTGAGGAAGCAGCAGGTGTTTCTCAAATCTCCTTCCCCTGCAGTCAAAACATCTTCCATGGCCAGGACAACAGTAGGGCTTGGACTGATAAGAACTGAACTGAACTGGTACAGAATGACCCACTGGAGTCGCTTTATCTTCGCACACACATTCCACAATTATTACACAGTTCAAGCATCTTCCCTACCCCCATTGTTTTTTGGGTTTTTTTCACGTCTGCTGTCTGCCTAATGTTCACGCTGTCCCCCAATTCCCTTTCAAATCCATGAAAAGATTCCAGCATGTGTCCACGTGTACTGTGTGAAAACTGTATGATGTCTTATATTTGTGCTTTGGATTATCTTCTGTTCTTCACTGCAATTTTTCAAAGAAAGGGTTTTGTGGTAGCGCTTTAGTAGGAGCAGCGGCCCAATGTCCCTAATCATCGAACTCAGTTTCGTTTGATGTACTTTGTACTGTCAATTGACAATAAAGGCAATTCTGGTTCTAATTCTAATGTCACAGGGTCATCAGTTTGAGGTTGAAACATCAAATCCTACTCTAGTCTGTAGTTTTTACCAGGACATAATAAATACAACTTCCATTTCCTGACAGATAAGTCAGTAGTCTAGAATTGGAACAGAACTCACACTGTAAACCCAAAGACTGGACGTTTACAAACCAAATCAACAGCTTACCTCTGTTTTCAAATAAAAAAACAAAACAAAACACAATAATTACACGTTCTAGCATATCATAAGTCATGAGCTTTGGATCAGGACCGAAAGGACCAGATCCTGGATACAAGCGGTCTAAATGAGTTTCCTCCGTAGGGTGGGTGAGTCCACCCTTAAGGATAGGGGGAGGAGCTCAGCCACCAGGGAGGAGCTCAGAGTAGAGCCACTGCTCCTCCACATCCAGAGGAACCAGCTGAGGTGGATCAGACATCTGGTTCAGATCCTCCTGGACTCCTCCCTGGGGAGGTGTTCTGGGCATGTCCCACCGGGAGGAGAACTGAGGAAAACCTAGGTCACGCTGGAGAGACTATGTCTGTGGGCTGGACTGGGAACGCCTCGGGGTCCAACTGGAAGAGCTGGAGGAGGAGTGTGAGGAGAGGGAGGAGTGTGAGGAGAGGGAGGAGTCCATGACCTGGCCCCGGATAAAGCGGAAGATAATGGAGGGATGGATGAAAACCATGTTCGATTACTGCACTTTAAAAGCTCACAGTGATTCTGCTCATTTCCTGGAGAAGCAGCAGCGCTCCAGACGTGCATGTGCAGTTTGTAATGTTTGGGCTGTGAAAACATGGCTGAAGACTCCTGCATGGACCTGGTCTGAGCACACGGACCTGGTCCAAGTGGACAGAGAGAGAGAGAGAGAGAGAGAGAGAGAGAGAGAGAGAGAGAGAGAGAAAGAGAGAGAGAGAGAGAGAGAGAGAGAGAGAGAGAGAGAAAAAGACGCACAGACACACACACACACACACACACACACACACACACACACTGAAAATACTGTGGGGACCAAAATCAAGGTCGAATCAGTAAAAGGATGGTTAAAATAATGAGCTGTCAAATTCTTGGGGGTTACCCCACAATGCACATTTGTGTGCTAGAGTGTTTCCAACATGTAACTCAGTGCTGGCCCCGATGGCAGGAAATGGTATTGCATCCACACACACTTTGATACACACTTGACTAAAATAGACATACAAGCAGCCATCTGAAGGAAAGGCTAGTGTCTTTTAACTCATTATTTAGTAAGGATAACCCTAACAGTTAATTCAGTTGCATTTAAATGTTTGAAATAATTAAATAATATAATGTAACTGATTGAGATATAATTGCAATACTAAGTGTAACACACTGGCTTCTTGTGAACATGATATCTAGAGAACCATTTGAGGAATTCTCTTCAAACACTGTTGCCAAGGCAGTACCATTTGTCAAAGAGAGTGTGAGACAGAAATTATCCAATAAGTTTTATTCTTGTAGTGCATGTATATATATATATATATATATATATATATATATATCTCAGTCCCTCCAAGATTTCGCAGGATTTTTTGAGATTGTTGCGTCCTAAAATGCCTAATTTTGCAGCAGCTTTTCCAAAAAATTGTGGTGAAAGTTGCGATGATTTGAGGCTTCTTTAATTGAAGTCACAGGAACATGGGCATTTACAAATTACCCAGAACAGTCTTTTCTGAGTTTTTAGCCTTAAAAAGGACCAGGAAGCAATGATTTTAAACAAAACAGGCTTTTTTCATTCATTCATTTATTTGTTTTGAGCAGAAGAAAAATGTAAACATTTTTTGTGTACACGGAACTAATATCAGAACAAATACATTAATAAAGATGATCAAGACAAAATAACAATTGCTGTGTACACTGAGAAGAGGAGGTAGAGGAGGAGAAGAAGGAGGAGGAGAGGAGGGAGGAGGTAGAGGAGGAGAGGAAGGAGGAGGAGAGGAGGTAGAGGAGGTAGAGGAGGGAGGAGGAGAGGAGGTAGAGGAGGGAGGAGGGAGGAGGAGAGGAGGTAGAGGAGGGAGGAGGTGAGGAGGAGAGGAGGTAGAGGAGGAGAGGAGTGAGGAGATGAGGAGGAGAGGAGGTAGAGGAGGGAGGAGATGAGGAGGAGAGGAGGGAGAGGAGGAAGGAGGTAGAGGAGGGAGGAGGTAGAAGAGGTAGGGAGGAGGAGAGGAGGTGGAGGAGGGAGGAGGAGAGGAGGAGAGGAGGAGAGGAAGTAGAAGAGGAGAGGAGGAGAAGAAGGAGGAGGTGGAGGAGGAAAGGAAGGAGTAGGTAGAAGAGGAGGTAGAGGAGGAGAATAAGGAGGTGGTAGAGGAGGAGAATAAGGAGGTGGTAGAGGAGGAGAGGAGGTAGAAGAGGAGGAGAAGGAGGAGGTAGAGGAGGGAGGAGGTAGAAGAGGAGGAGAGGCAGAGGAGGAGAAGAAGGAGGAGGTAGAGGAGGGAGTAGGTAGAAGAGGAGGAGAGGAGGTAGAGGAGGGAGTAGGTAGAGGAGGGAGGAGGTAGAGGAGGGCCGACACCAAACAGGATCCACAGATCTAGGCTGGTTTCCTGGATTTGTGGATCCATCTCCTTCTCTTTTCTTTGTCTTTGGGTGTCTGTAAACGATAGCTCCCACTGCTTTAAGAACCTGAAAATACAATCAACCAACAACAGCTCTGCCCTGTTTTGGATTCAGTATTGTTCTTCAGTTTAGACAGGATTGAAGCCAATGCTGTCACTCATCTGCCTCTGTCTGACACTCAGTGGGCGGAACCGCCATTGACTTCTCCTAGCGGTGACGTCACATGCAGACCCTCTGTTGGCATCATATGTGCAGGTCATGCTGCATTCAAGGATCAGAGAGAGAGTTGGAAAAACCACTTTTCAGGTCAATATGAGACTCCTATCAGACTGCAGCTAAATGTGTCTGTTATCTGTTAAAGACAGTTTGAACGGGACAAATCTGATATTTTCAAATCTGACTGAGACCACTGTCATATGCAGTCCTAAATCTGACCCGGACCACTGTCATATGTGGTCCAAAGCCAGTGTGAACAGGTGTGCCTTTAATGGGCTGTATCTGTGTCTTCCAACTTCACTTCTGTTGTAAAGTTACTCTGAGGAATGTGATTTCATTGACCCTTTCAGTCTGTGTATTATTTAGACTTAAATGTCTGTTATCACGACCATCCATCAGATCAATGTCAAAACTGTGTCAAACAAGCACCAACTGTCCAATCAACTTCTGTTTTTATTGAAATCAGATTCATTTATTACAGACTTTTATCAACTCACAGATCCAATAAAACTCCAAACACAAACACAAGCTTTTCAGCGTTTCCATTTCCAGGTGGCGACAGATTGATCAGATCTAATCTCAGCAGGTCGGTCCGTCATTGGACAAATGGTGGAATTTACACAGGAAGCATCAATCTACAGTAAAAATCAGGAGTTTCTTCACAGACGGCAGAGTTCATATGAAGCGCACAAACAAAACACAAGAAACATGAAGGGTCTGATTTACTAAAGGTTTGTGTAAAAATGTGCACAAACTGGACTGTTGACCAAAAACCTGTTGAAGCTGATCTATGAACTCCACGCACCGAGGGTTGAGTCTGTCAAATGGTCAAAATAACTCACACAACCCATTTAGAGTCTGTCCTGATGAATATGAAATATGGGCGTTTCTGACAACACGCAAAATTATTGGCAGGAGTAGATGTAAAAATGTATTTGGTGCTGAATGTGATGGACCGCAGCTGAACCTGGTTATGGTGGCTGGTTTAGCGTCTGGATTTAAAGTGTGTGAAAGGCAGGTCTGAACTGGAACAGCTGAGGAGGCGGAGCTTAGGCCCAACCAATGGAAACACGCACAACCAATCTGATCTGAACACACACACATTTATGGAAGGATGGAAGAAAAAAAGAAATTAAGACATATGCCCCCCCCCCCCCCCCCCCCCCCCCCGCACTGTAGGCCAAGGCCCACTACTGAGAGACACGTCTGTCTGCCTCTGTCTTTCCCTCTCTCACTTTCTCTCTCTTTCCCTCTCTCTCTCTCTTTCCCCCTCTTTCACTTTCTCTCTCTTTCCATCTCTCTCTCTCTCTTTCCCCCTCTCTCTTCCCCTCTCTCATTTTCTCTCTTTCTCTTTCCCCTCTCTCTCTCTTTCCCTCTCTCTCCTTTTCCCCCTCTCTCTCACTTTCCCTGTCTCTCTCTTTCCCTCTCTCTCTCTCACTTTCCCTGTCTCTCTCTTTCCCTCTCTCTCTCTCACTTTCCCTGTCTCTCTCTTTCCCTCTCTCTCTCACTTTCCCTCTCTCTCTCTTTCCCTCTCTCTCTCTTTCCCTCTCTTTCTCTCTCTCTCTCACTTTCCCTTTCTCTCTCCCCCTCTCTTTCCCCGTCTCTCTCTTTCTCCCCCCCTTTCCCTCTCTTTCTCTCTTTTTCCCTCTCTCTGTCTCTTTCCCTCTTCTCTTTCTTTCCCTCTCTCTCTCTCTTTTCCTCTCTCTCTCTTTCCCTCTCTCTCTCTCTCTCTCTCTCACTTTCCCTCTCTCTCTTTCCCTCTCTTTCTCTTCCTCTCATCCTCTCAATCTCTCGCAAATCAATAGCACACACATTTTTTTAGTGCGAGCTAGCACATTAGCGCCTGCTATGTGCGATCTTGGTAAATCAGGCCCAATGACTGAATAGTGAATGTAGGACAGAAAACTGTGGTCCACTCAAAGCACCAAAAACTCTGGTTCATGTTGGGCCTGATGAGATGGAACCTCATCTGGATGTGGCTTTGGAGATCTGCCACATTTACCCACAATTCAAATGTCCAGTGAACCATGGATGGAGGTTTAGGATCACAGGCAGGGAATCAAAGCCTCATTTTGACACAGAAAAAGTCCTATTTCAGTATAAATGTTGTTCTGCTGTTTTAATAAAAGCGTCAATACATAGAGTGAAGAACTGTGGACTACTGTGAGTAAAAACTATTTTCAAAAACAAATTAGAATATGATCAGAATGAGGCCGTATTTACATGCATATAAACTCTGTGAATAGAAGCTGAGACGCTGATAGAACATGAAGCATCAGAACAGAATGAGGGCGTTTATTGGTTCAGCTGTGAAACTGTTGATCCGATCCAAATATCAGCTGGACTCACACTGAACCACTGGGACTATTATGGGATGTTTCTTCCAGAACTCTCATTGAGGTTGACTCCGCCTTCATTCGGATCCGCTTCACGGAGACCTGGAAAAAACATGGCAGCACACATGTCCAGTTCAGACTCCTGTGTGTGTGATTCAGTCTGAAGTCCAATGGATCCACTGAGGACAGATGTGAACGTACCTTATAGAAGAAGAAGAGGAAAAGATCAAATATGAGCAGAGCCAGGACGAAGACCAGCACCCTGATGATCAGATGAGTCACTGAGTCTGAAACACAAAAGAAACAACCTTTGAAACAACGCCCATGGAAGATGTGTTTGAAGAAGATGAAGAAATACCGAAGGAAGGAAGGAAGGAAGGAAGGAAGGAAGGAAGGAAGGAAAAGTTCCCAAAGAAGGCAGACCAAAGAAAAGGGAACGACTCCAGAGGCAGAACACTCTAGTCCACACCTGGACAGATTTTCAATAGAACTATATCAGAGAGGATCAAACCAGCAGCAGAGGACCAGCTCGGTGACAGCCAGGCTGGATTTGACCAGAACAGATCAGGTGTTGATCACAGAGCACCCAGCGGATCCTGGTGGAACAGTCTGTAGAGTGGAACCTGCCTGGATTAGTCCACTTCAACCACTGTCAAAAAGTATTTGATGACAGAAACCGCTCCAACACTCTGGAAACTCAGGAGACACTACGGAATACCAGAGAAACTAGTCAACGTTGTAAGGCCATGGACCAGGGAACCAACTGCACAGAAAGGACAACTGTCCCAACCTGTCCACGTACAGACAGGAGAACGACAAGAATTCTGTTCATCCTGGCAGTTGATTGGATCATGAAGGAACCGACCAAAGGAAGACAACATGGACTCCAGTGGACACTGGAGACAAATGGATGACCTAGACTTTGTGGATGGTCCTGGCTGACTGTCTCCTACACATGTACAGATGCAAACAAAGACAGATGAACTGAACCTACAGCCCACACCATCCAGGAAAGTCCAAAGTTCTTCAGTTCCATAAAATATCAAGTAATCCTGTCACAGTGGATAAAAGATCCCTGGAAGACTCCAACCTCTGGAGGATCATCGACAAACAAGGCAGAGCAGAAGCTGAAATAAAAGCAAGAATCAGTAAAGAAAGAACAGCATTCAGCCACTGGACACAAGTTTGGAAAGACACAAAGACCTGACAACGCACACAGATACAACTTTAAATTCAAATGTGAAATCAGTTCTGTTCTGTGGCTGTGAAACATGGAAGACACAGAAACAGTCCTGGACAAAGTCCAGACTGTCACCAACCGATGCATGAGAACAATCCTGAAGATCAAATGGAAAGACAAGGAGACAAATGAACAAGTGTGGGACAGAAGTGGGCAGAATCCAACAGAAGAAGAAATCCAACTACGGAAATAGAGATGGACAGGACAGACCCTCAGAAACCCAGGAAATGACATCACAAGACAAGCACTAGAGTGGAACCTACAGCAACAGGAGGCAGAGGAAGACCAGGGCCAACCTGGAACCACTGTGTAGAAAACCACATACACACAATGAAGTTATCATGGAAGGAGCTCACAAGGACTGACTAAGATAAAGGTGGAGTTCACTTGTACGAGGCCTATACCCTGTACCCTGTACCCTGTACCCTGTACCCTGTACCCTATACCCTGTACCCTGTACCCTGTACCCTGTACCCTATACCCTGTACCCTGTACCCTGTACCCTATACCCTGTACCCTGTACCCTATACCCTGTACCCTGTACCCTGTACCCTGTACCCTATACCCTGTACCCTGTACCCTGTACCCTGTACCCTATACCCTGTACCCTGTACCCTGTACCCTGTACCCTATACCCTGTACCCTGTACCCTGTACCCTATACCCTGTACCCTGTACCCTGTACCCTGTACCCTATACCCTGTACCCTGTACCCTGTACCCTGTACCCTATACCCTGTACCCTGTACCCTGTACCCCGTACCCTGTACCCTGTACTCTGTACCCTATACCCTGTACCCTGCCAGGGGTGGAAGGCAATGGTGATGACCTCATCTAATGGAACCAGTATATGGAACCAAGACCTGACCCACTGAACCAAGCCCACATCAGAACACTGACCCCACAGGACTGTACTGGAGGCCCTAGGCATGATGGGTAATCAATGCCCCCACAGGCCTGTACTGGAGGCACTAGGCATGATGGGTAATCACTGCCCCCACAGGCTGGTACTGTAGACACTAGGCATGATGGGTAAAATCACTGCCCCCACAGGCTGGTACTTTAGACACTAGGCATGATGGGTAATCACTGCCCCCACAGGCTGGGACTGTAGACACTAGGCATGATGGGTAATCACTGCCCCCACAGGCTGGGACTGGAGGCACTAGTCATGATGGACAGTTTCTCCCAGTTTTATAAGTTTCGGTTCCATCTGTTCCTCGACCACAGGACATGTTTTATCTCACAGTTGTTTCAGACATGAGAAGTTGCTGGTTGCCTCAGTTGGTCTTAAATTGCTTGTTGCAGCTCAAACCCATGGGTCAGTGCAGTAATTATCCACTGGACAGATCTGAACTAGTTCTAATAAAATCCTGGTTCAGACGTTTGCGTTTTTCAGACAGAATGTGTCTCTGTGGACACACGAGACAGAAGGAAAAAACAGGACCAGTGTCTCCAACTGGTCAGATACAGACCAGTTTAGGGTGGACTTTAATCTGTGGACATTGTGGACCCTCAGACACACAGGTTTTAGTTGGACTGGTTTGTAGATTCCATGAGTTGAGGTCTGAGCTGAAGTTGACTTCAAAGTGTTGGTTGGTGTTGTTGAAGTGGACTCGTCCTATTGGACAGATTGGACTCCAGTGCATGTGTCCAACTGTGTTGGTCCAGACCTCCATCTGCTGCAGCTCATAGACTGACTGATGCCATTGGACCCCCTCTAGACCCTGGACATGTGGACCACACACACACGTACAGATGCACCTTCAACTGTGGACTCTAACTGGCCTTCACATTCAACTGGATGGACTGGGTTTAAACCTGGCTTTAAACCTGGGTTTAAACTCAGATGTGCTTTGAACTGAGCTGAGATTAAAGGAGTGTTTGTTGGTTCAGCCCAGTATCTGACAGGTTCAACTGGACCGGCTTTACCTGATCTCAGTTGTACCATCGTGGTTCTGCTCACACCTGTTCACTCTGCTCACTGGGAATGTTGTGGAACATGGTCATGTGACTGTTACTGATGCATTGTGGGTGTTTTGTGTGCGTTTGTCCTGACGTTACCTCCAACAGTGAGATAGAGGGCGGGGCTCTGAGACGATGAGAAGCTGCGGTTATAAACGTCCATGTGATAAACACATGTGTAGTTCCCTCGGTGGGCGTAGCCCATGGAGGACAACAGGAAGTGGGCGGAGTGATTGACAGCTGGCAGGGTGAGGTTCAGTGGCTCCTTGGTGTCGGAGATCAGCTGGAAGGAGCCGCCTGGGTACTGTGGTTGGACGGAGCATGTGATGGTGAAGTCGGAGCTGATGAGTGCCCGGACCCCAAAGACCCCGTCAGACAGGGAGATGTTTGGCTGAGGCAGCAGATCTGTCCACACACAGAGACATGATTGGACCAAGCAGCACACATGAGCACAAACAAGCAGTCAGAGAATCCATCCTCCTCACAGACACAGATGGATCTGATCCACAGGAGTTTGGGATGGGATGAACACTGACCAATGAAAACATGGAGGAATGGGTCATTTAGAGCACAGCTGACCTTCAAAGGCATTATGGGTAAAAAAGGACACACATGTGGTGCTTTTACAGTCTCACATGTCAACATTTGGTCCTTTTGTCTTAAATGAGACTAATGTGAAATCTGTTTGTGTTTTCAGCCTCATCTGGTCCAAATGAAGACGTTCATTTGGGATCTGGACGTTCCAAAGGTCAAAGGTCAATATTTGACACATTTGACCAAAAAAAACAATGAACTGAGACAAAATAATCAACTGATGAAATGAACAGATTCAATGGATGTAACTATAAATGTCAGAGTCAGAACCATCTGGTCACTGAGAATTCAGTTCAGACGCAGTTTGTGTCCATTTGTACCTGAACACACCACGTCCACAGCAGAGGAGTGACTATAGTTATAATCTAGTCTAATACAGTCCCTGCGTCCAGATGTCAGCTTTACACAAGGAACTGACACCAACCACACAGGTCTGTCTGTAGAATCATATGTTCTTTTGACTGAAACAGCTGATCCACAGTCCAGATACTGACACACAGCAGATCCAGACTTCAGGTCCCAGTCCCTGTAGATGTCTCCTACTGGTCTCCAGTGTCCCTGGTGTTGGATCTCCACAGTACCAGCACAGCGGCTCGGCTGTCCCATCAACCTGACACCACCTGGATCTGAGCAGAGACACAAAGACACGAGTCAAAGGAACACACTGTTGTATGAAAGCCACGCCCCCTTGGTACCTGCACAGGTGAGTCCAGCTGCTGTTCCAGGTGAGCAGGTCTTCCCAGCTGAGCTGGACCTTCTACAGTCCAGGACAGCAGACTCATTTCCTTCACACTGGAGCTCACTGGTCCAGACTGGAGCCTCCCCCTCTCCATAGAGCGCCCCCTGGAGGAGCCCAGGAGCCCCACAGCCCAGCTCCCTACAGACCACCTGGGTATCGTTAAGGTCCAAATCCTCTTCACACACCGAGGACCAGGACTGGTTGGAGCGGACCTCCAGTCTGCCTGAACACAGACTGGAACCATGGACCAGTCTGACAGAGTCTGTGGACCCACAACAACACAGAGACATGTTTAAAGGCACAAAAGCCCCTGGACAGACGGCAGTGTGAGGGTGGACTCTGTCAAAGCCTCCTGTCAGTCATTAGTGACACAGGAACTAAATGGGACTTATGGACCAGTTCAACCAGAGACACAACATCCTCAAAGAAAACAGCAGAAGTAAGAACACACCAATAAAAGGCCCTTTAGTGTTGAATGAGTATGGAGGTAGATTTGTTTCTTTATAAATTAAACAAAAGGAAAGTTGCCTTAACTTAAAAAAAAAAAAAAATTAAATAAAAAAAAAAAACTTCAATCAGAAAAAAACCCTTTTCAATCACAGAAAAAAAGTGTTTGAATGCAAAAAAAAAAATTGAGATTCAAAAAATTGCTTTTGAAAACTTGTTTTCTTTGATTGAATCATTGATTAGATTAAAAGATTGTCATCTTTTTTGTATTTGGGCCATATTAGGGTAGGATATTTGTGTTTTTATTATTCAATCCCCCCAAAAATATCACTTCGATCAAAAAAAATATTGCCTTTGATTGAAGTGAAAAAAGTTCTGAAGTCTTTTTTTTTTTTTTTTTGATTGAAACATTCTGACACAAACATCCCACAGTGGGCGGATGATTCCCCATTGGTCAGACATGTTTGAGTGACAAGTGTCTACACCAATGATGTTTAACATAGGACTGTCTGTTTAGAATGAGGAAGTCCCCGTTTGTCAAAGCGCAGATATGAGGTGAAAATCCATCTTCCATCTCCATCCTATCGATCCACACATAGATTTTACAGTTAACCATGTAAACTGTTGTGTATTGTGGTTCTATTAGTTCTGTAAGGGCAACCCAAAACAATTCATGCCGCTTTATTCTGTGCGACTTGCAATTTGTGTAAATTATTTTCATTAGTATTTGACCAAACAACTGAGGCATAATCCATATGAGATAATACTAATGACTGAACTAATAGCTTGGTCAACCATTGGAGAATAAATTCTTACAGTGTCTAATTATTCCTATACTCCGACCCATTTTTTTGCAATATATTATTTATTTGGCCATTCCATGACAGTCTGCCATCCACAATTACACCCAATAAATTAGCTTCATCTACTTGTTGAATCACGTTTTCTCTTACAGTTATGTGCAACGTTGGTGACATCTTAAGAAAATATTTTGATCCAGCAACCATACATTTTGTTTTGCCTGCATTAATAAGTAATTTATTGTCTGTAATCCATTGTGTAACTAAGTCTAACTCCTTATTTAAGATGGTATTAAGTTGACCTACATTTTTTGCTGATAAATATAATATTGTGTCATCTGCATATATTATTGTTTTGGGTTGCCCATACAGAAGGTCAAGGTCAAGGTCAAGGTTACTTTATTTATACCCGTAGGTAGATTTGTTGTGCAGTCTAGGTGATTGCCTTGGCATTACAACAACACATACATTGAACATGCAAGACAGGCACTTGATCACGCTTACAGACAGGACAAAAAGACAGGACAAAAAGTGTTCAGTGTTCCACCATTCATCTGTATAGCAGCATGGATAAGTAAAAGAATAAAATAAATAAGATCAAATAAATAAAAACAAGATGCAATAAAACACAATAAAAACCAGAAAAGATAAAATAAAAACAATCTGGGATAAAAACCAGGATAAGAACATAAAATTAAAAAAATTGAAGTCACAATAATAAGAAATAGAGCAAAGAAATGGAATAAATAACTGAATAAGTTAGTAAAGTGCAATGTCACTATTTCTTATTGAGCTCAGTGACGGCGACAGGAACAAAGCTATTTTTATAAAGCTGTGTCCTGCACCTTGGGACTAAGAACCTCCGTCCAGAGGAAAGGAGTTGAAATTCACCTCGTAAAGGATGGGAGTCATTGTTAAGAACTGATGCATCCATCCTCTGTACCTGTTTAGTGTACTGGGAGGCGGGACAAGACTGGGACTCACCAATCAGGTGACTGTACCATCTCACTATTTGATTTAGTGAGTTTCTCTCTGCAGCTGAGGTCTGACCGAACCACGCCACCAGACTAAAAGATAAAACAGACTCAATAAAGGAACGATAAAACAAAGTTAAAATGGTTCAGTTAATGTGGAAGTGTGCCAGTTTCCTAAGGCAGTGAAGGCGCTGATGGCCCTTTTTACACACAGATCTGCAGTTTTCATTAAAACTCAGTTTTTCATCAATTATCGTCCCAAGATATTTGTATGATTGCACTTGCTCTATAGTCTGACCTTTAATTAAAGTGACTCCGTGCCTGTCCTGTTTTTTCCTAAAATCGATAATCATATCTTTTGTTTTTGATATGTTCACGTGAAGGTAGGACTCCTCACACCACTGGACAAAGTCATCAATAATAGAGCCGTGACTGGTCTCCCCCTCATTGAGCAGGCTGACAATGACTGAGTCATCAGCAATGATGGTCCTGTTATCATATTCACTCTGACACATATTTGTGTACAGAATGTATAATAGCGGAGACAGGACCCAGCCTTGAGGAGAACCAGTGGAGGAGAACACTGGGTTGGACAGAACCCCATTCGTCCTCACTCTTTGGGACCTGTCTGTTAAAAAATCTAAAATCCAGCCCATCAGGTTTTTACTGATCTTAAACTGTTCTAAAAGCCTTTTAATTAAAATGTGGGGCTGGATTGTATTAAAAGCGGAGGAGAAGTCTATGAATAAAAGCCTTGCAGATGCCCCTTTACCCTCCACATGTTTAAAAATCATGTTTAAAGACTCAGTGTGGTGTCTTCCACTCCTCTGTTGGGCCTGTATGCAAACTGCATAGGATCCAGCTCATGTTCAGTCTCCTTTAAAATCACAGTCTTAACCAGTTTCTCAAAAACTTTCATAACTACTGAGGTGAGAGCGACAGGCCTAAAGTCATTCAAAGTTTTTGGACGGCTGGCTTTAGGGACAGGGACCACGACAGCATCCTCCCAGGGAGTGGGCACATGCTGTGTCTGCAAGGATTTATTAAAAATAAACTGAAATACAGGACTGAGTTCCTCAGCACAGGATTTGATAAGACAACCACTGATGTTGTCAGGACCCTGGCTCTTGTTCGTCTTCACAGAACTGAAGGCCTTTCTGACATCGTTCAGTTCAATGGTAGGGTGCTGACTGTCCTTCAGGTCCTGTTTCAGCTCTAAAATGTCTTTACTAAAATCAAAAGAATTAAAACGAACATAAAAACTGTTAAGAGCATTTGCAAAATCTCTGTCTGAATTAAAACCGTCTAAAATGGTTTGCCTGCTGCTCTGTGGGTTTTGAAGGCCTACGATGGTTTTCATACAGGTCCAGGCAGAGCCAAGATTGTTTGCAGCCATCTTATTCTCAAGAGCGGTTTAATAGTGTTGTTTTGCTTTCAAAATCTCAATTTTCAGTTCTCTGGTGGCTGACTGAAGGTCAGAGACAGCCCCTTCTTTGAAAGCCAATTTCTTGCTCCTCAGACAGGTTTTAACATTTTTTGTGACCCATGGGTGTTGTTAGGGTACACTTTAACACACTTACGAGATATAATCATGTCTTTACAGAAAACAACATAAGAGCTGGTGATATCCACCAGAGTGTCCAGATCATACCCACAAGACCAAATAAAAAGGTCCCAATCATTTAAAACATTCCTGCAGGGAGAGCACAGATTCCTCTGACCACATCTCAATGTCCTTAGTCCTTATTTTCTCTCGTTTTAAAACAGTCTTATAGGTGGGCAGGAGATCCCAAAGGAGGAAGAGGGAGGGATTTATAAGCATCCCTCACCAACCCATAACACAGATCCAATGTTTTATCCCGTCTGGTAAAACAGGATACATACTGGTAAAAGTTTTTCAGGGTTATTTTCAGACAGACATGGTTAAAATCACCCATTATAAAGTTCGGGACGTCGGGGGAGAGGGACTGCAGCCTCTGCACTGCCTCTGTGATGGTGCTGCAGGCAGAGGCGGGGTGAGCCCTCGGGTGAATGTAGACTGTAGTGATAAAAAGTTGGGGTAACTCACGGGGGAGGTAGAATGGGCGCAGTGAGACTGATAAAAGTTCTACGTCTGGTGTGCAGATCCTCTCTCTGACAGTCACAGCGCTACAGTACCGTTTGTTGACGTACAAACACACTCCACCTCCCTGGGTCTTCCCCGTTACCTCCGAGTCTCCATCCAAATGAAATGGAGCTCCAAATCCATCGACTGATAGGTCGGCGTCCTGGTCCTGCTCCGTCAGCCACATCTCAGTGAAGGCCATCACACCGCAGTCCCTGAAGTCCTTCTGGAACCTGCAGTTCCCCTGGAGTTGGTCCATCTTGTTCCTCAGGGAGCGGACGTTTCCCAGGATGACAGAGGGCAGAGGGGTCCGGCTGAGCTGTTGTCTCCTCAGGCGTACTTTGACTCCTCCGTGTCTCCCTCTTTTTCTCCTCCTCTTGTCCCTCGTTCTGTTAAAATCTTTCAATATAAAATCAGGTAACCGTGGGGTGAGGTCTGTACCACCATCTGATAAGTTCAGCTGTATCAGCTCCTCCCGGGTGTAAACAGTCCTCAGCTGGCTCACAGCCCCACTCACCTCGGGGGTAACAAACCAGCAAAGTAAAAGTCCAAACATGATAAAGTAAAAGGAATCCATGGCATTATCTCAACGTTAGTGGAACTTAGAGCACCTTAAAAAACCGTCACTCGACCAAAAAATAAAAACACAAGAGCACATAAAAACACTTAAAAAAGACAAACACAGGACGCCAAAACGCCAAAACTCTCACTTGCTGCCAGTTGCTGCGTGCGCATACGCCCATGACATGATCAGACCAGAACTAATATAACCACAATACACAACAGTTTGACATGGTTAACTGTAAAATCTAGATTGAAATATTATTTATTATCATTTATTCGTAACATTATCGCAACACAAACTCCAGAAATTATTCACAGAAAACTGTCATTTTTTGCTGATCAACATAATTATCATACAAGACAAACCAGTGAGCCACAGTGTGCTCTGCCTTTAGGCAGAACAAATCAGTTACAGCAAACTGTTTTTTATCAGGCCATGGTTACATGGAATGGACACCAGGGTTTGTGTTGTTGGAAAATAATAGAAAATGTTTTCAAAAGAAATTAAAACTTTTTTTGTTTACACAACAGGCATGAAATGGAATGAGTATTGCTAATATTGAAAGATGTTTCATGATTTGTATCAGAAAGCTATTGTTTGGTGCAGGAGTACAAATGTATAGCATTTATTTTGTTCGTCCCATTTGTATCAGACAGCTATTATCTGGTGAAGGAGTACGAATGTATAGTACTTATTTTGTTTGTTTATTTATTTTAATTGCATTGGGCTGTTGTATATGTCCTGTTTGCGTGTGTGTGTGTGTGTGTGTGTGTGTGGGCGTGAATGGTGTAAGATTAATGTAAAAATTTAAAATTGTAATGTAATGTAGAGGAGACCCCAGGAAGAATAGCAACTGAATCATCAGTTGCTAATGGGGATCTTAATAAATGAAATGAAATGAGCCTCTGCCGCTTTGATCCTCTGCCTACAAGTGCCCTTTTTACTCGTTTTTCATAATGAAATTTTACTTTTTTCACTGTAAAACAGAGAAAAGTTTGGAGTTGACATTATTTATATATTATTATGTTATAATTTTACTGGTTCGGCCCACTGCAGATCAAATTTAGCTGAATGTGGAACTGAACTAAAATGAGGATGACAGCCCTGCAATAGTTAATGACAGAGAACGGGGCCGGAGTGTAGGTGCGGTGCACGTAACAGGTCCGAACCAGTGATCAGGTACCAAACACCGGTACTTTTCACTGAGTCTACATCCAACAAACACAACTGTATTAGAACTGTAACAGTAACTGGAAGACAAACACAAACCAAACATCCAATCAAACACTGACAAATGCTGAACAGGCATCAATAAAGCACAGTCACCATTAAACATCCCACATCCAAACATGAGCTGCCGGGGTTCATCAGTGCTCAACACGACATCCCATCATCATTCTGTCTAATGGGACAAACACATGGAACAGACTGGATGACCAACAGCAGTCCCACTGTGTCCAGTGGAGACGCTGGAATGCATCAGTGTGTCCACAGTGGGGTGCATTCAAAGCCTGTTGTCCATCCAAGCACACACACACACACGCACATGCACACACACACACACACACACACACACACACACACACACACACACACACACACACACACACACACACTCTCTGTTTGTGTCCCAGACTTCAGTCTCATCCATCCAGTTCCTACCTGGAAGGTTCATGGACAGGAACACCAGGATGTAGATGCTGTGGTCCATGTCCAATCAGGTGGTCTTCTCTTGTCAGAGTCGGCGTCTTCACTGTCTCTGTCTTTGATCAGGACTCCAGTGTCGTCCTCCTTCGTTCTTATCTTCTCATCGATGTTTCCGCTGCTCTGTGTCACAGTCGACCTCGAACATTTCATCACATCAGACGTGTTCAGAGTTCAACCCAAAAACTGTCCTGATGAATGTGACGCAGCTCGAACACCACAACCAGTCACTGACACTTTAAAGTGAGTTCCAAAGGAATCAAGCAGCAGGACGAAGCACCGACAGCAGCAGCAGCAGCTTTGAACTCTTCTGTTGTCCAATCACAGTCTAATCCACTAAATGTGGAGTCTGTAAATGTCAACCAACCTGTGTTCGACACCAGGGAAACCAATGAAACCAAAGGAGCAATGAGCAGTCACTTTAAACCACAGGTTTCAAACATGTGTCCCGGGGGCCAAATGCGTCCCGCCAAAGGTTCCAATCCGGCCCCTGGGATGAATTTACAAAGTGCAAAAATTCCATAGTCAAGGCTGTGGAACTCATTTTAGTTCAGGTTCCACAAACAGACCAATATGATCTACAGTCAAATAATAACAGCAGAATAACCAACAAAAAAGAATGACTGCAGATTTTCTACTGGGTTTGATGTGAAAAAAAAAAAAAAAAATTACATTATGCCTATAAATAATGACAACTTCAAATTTTTTGTCTTTGTTTTAGTGCAAAAAATAACATTAAATTATGAAAATATTTACATTTCCAAACTATCCTGTAACAATAAAATGTGACTAAACTGAACAAATATGAACCTGAAATGTCTAAAGAAAATTCAGCCCAATTTGAACTCTTTTCTGCCTGTTCCTCAGTGTTTTGAGTCTTTGTAGATCTGATCCATAATGCACATGGACTAATGAGAAGTGGAGGCAGAATATTGTTAAAATTGCACTTATTTTTCTTATTTTTCAGTTTTTTCAGGTTATTCACATGTTTTTTGTTTGAATAGTTTAGAAAAGTAAGTATTTTCATAATTTAATGGGGTTTTTTTGCAATAAAACCAAGACAAAAATTTGTAGTTGTCATTTATAGGTTATTCTGTTATTATTTTACTGGCCCACTGGAGATCAAATCAGGCTGAATGTGGAAGTTGAAAGAACATGAGTTTGAGAGCCCTGGGTTAAACAATCCCCCAGATCATGGGCATCCAACAAGTGCACCGTTACAGAGAGAGAGAGAGAGAGAGAGAGAGAGAGAGAGAGAGAGAGAGAGAGAGAGAGAGAGAGAGACAGAGAGAGAGAGAGAGAGAGAGAGAGAGAGAGAGAGAGAGAGAGAGAGAGAGAGAGAGAGAGAGAGAGAGAGAGAGAGAGAGAGAGAGAGAGAGCGAGAGAGAGAGAGAGAGAGAGAGAGAGAGAGAGAGAGAGAGAGAGAGAGAGAGAGAGAGAGAGAGAGAGAACCCAAATGGTTCAGTACCAACAAGTGCACCGTTACAGAGAGAGAGAGAGATATTACAGAACTTGGGGGGGGGGCACTTTCTTTCTGTTTTTTTTAAAAGCGACTCGCCACAAATCTAGTGTCTTTTTCTGATGCTACTGGTGACTTTTCTGGTGTTTTGGAGAATGCGTCATACTGTAACTGATCTCCATCATCTGAAAGTGGTCAGTGTCACAATAGCCTCACATCCCATGTACGTCACAATAGCCTCCCATTGCATATACGGCCCCCTACACCCTTCCCCCTGGTCTTACAACCCCCCCATAGCAAATGTAATTTTCAAGTCCTAACGACGTCCATGACCAAGATGTTTACAGACCAGTGGTTTCCAGTTGATTTCAGTGTGAATCAGTGTGATGTGAGCAGACGATAGGAGCAGTCAGTGTGGACCAGAACTGGACCAGAACTGGACCAGATCTGCTGTACAGGCCAGTCAGTGTGGACCAGACCTGGACCAGACTAAATCTGTCTGATTCATACTATAGTTACTGTGAACAGAAGCACACACATGTTCCTCCCATCCAAACATGCGGTCCAGGGTGGACCAGATCCACACATAACCCACAGGTCTTCAGTCAGTGTATGGGTGGAGTCACACCTACTGCCTTTGGTCCGTTTAAAACAGACCAGAATTCCTTTCCCCAGAAAGTCCGGACTTTTTTTTAGGTGTGAAGACAAACCAACTCCAGCAAAAACAGAACCTCCTTGGTGGAGGTAAAAATAATACATTAGTTTTATATAGCGCTTTTCTAAGTGCCACTCAAAGACGCTTTACAATAAAAAGCCAAGGGACGAAGACACAGCAAACAGGTAAAACAGACACAGAGTGAGTACAAAAGGACAAACAAAGAACAAACACTCAAGCAAAAAGGTCGAGACAGATACGGAAAAGAAAACCCATGAGAGAAGGTGGATGAGGTGTGTAATAGCTGGAGTGGTCAGGGCGCGTTCAAAAAGGAGCTTGGACCCAGGTGTCATGTCTGCTCCCAGACTGTGTCTGTCTTTTCTGTTTTCTCTGTCTTTTCCTGTTTTATTTTGTTAAGTTTCCCTCTTGTGTCATGTCTGGTGTTTTTACTTCCCCTCCTTGATTGTTTCACCTGCTCCTGATTACCTGACTCCTCCCTGATTATCTCCACCTGTGTCCAATTGTCTTCCCGCCCTCTTGTGTATTTAAACCCTGTGTTTTCCCCTGTTCCTTTGCCAGTTTGTGTTCTACCTTTGTGTGCTCACTTACCAGCGTTTTTGGATACCTGTCAGTCTGTCTGCCCGTTCTTGACCCGTTTTGCCTTCCGACCACCGATCCTGCCTGTTCCTTGTCTGCCTGCTCGTCTGGTTCTGACCTGGTTCGTACTTCGACTTCTGATTCTGCCTATTCCCTGATTACCTCAGCCTCCAACGTGTTACCTTGTGTTTCGACCCTCGCCTGGACCCTGACCGTGAGTAGCCTTTCCCTCATGTCCCGTTGCCTCCTGAATTGCCCTCCTGTGTATGACCTGGCTTGTTTTTTGACTATCCTCTGTTTTGCCCTAGTCGGGGTGTTGACGGGAATCCTCCGGCTCGGCCGTGCTGACCATCCATATTCCCCGTTCACAGCCCGGACGAAGAGTCCAGAATCACACGCCTTCACAGACGTGTTAACTATTTTGTGCTGTGTTTTTACTACTGTGATTGTGTTTAATAAACACTCTCAATTGGTCATCTGCATTCTGGTCTTGCATTTGGGTTCAGCCTTCGTACTAGTCCCATTACAGTACAAACTGGCCAATAAGATGAACCCAGCAGACCTAGACCAGGTCCGGGAGGCAGTTCGGTCCCAGGGGCAACGCTTAGGGGGACATGAACAGATTTTGCACTCCCTAATGGATAAGATGACTCAGCTGTCCGTTCAGTTTTCCCAGTATTCTGGTAACCAGGCTTCTGCTCCGGTCCCGCCAGTCGAGAATATTAACTCTGTCTCACCCGTTAAAACCTTGGAGGAACCCAACATCCCACCTCCATCTAAGTACACAGGTAACCCTGATACTTGCCGTAATTTTTGTACACAACTCCAGCTCATTTTTGATTCCCAGCCCCGCCGTTTTGCTAATGAGTTAGCTAAGGTTGCATATATTGCTAGTCTGTTGGAAGGCCCTCCTTTAAGCCTGTTCAACGCAGCCTATGAACAAGGGTCTCCCATCACTCAGTCAGCCTCGGGTTTGATGGCTGAGCTAAAAAGGATATATGACCATCCTATCCGTGGACCACAGGCCGGTCAAAGACTCATGAGGCTGAGGCAGGGAGATCGCCCCATTAGGCAGTATGTCAGTGAGTTTCGTTCTCTAGCAGCAGAATCTGAATGGAACGAGAAGTCTTTGATCTCTGCGTTCCAGAGCGGTCTCAACCGCACCGTTGGTCGTGAGATGGCGCTCCGGCAGGAACTCCATTCACTGGATGATGTCATCGAGGCTGCTATTTGGGTTACTGACCAGTCGGTGTTTTGGCAGCCAGAACCATCATGGAACCGCCAGCCCTCCGTGAGTAAGCCCCACTCAGAACCCCCTCACCCAGTACCTGAGTCCAGCGGGGGTTCGAAAGTGGAACCGATGCAAGTGGGTCGGACTCGTCTGTCGGCAGAGGAACGTCAACGCCGTCTGGTGGCTGGTCTGTGTCTTTACTGTGGTCAGGAGGGGCACCGAGTCAGCAACTGCCCAGTGAAACCTAGAACGATGGCAGGTGAGGACTCTCTTTTGAGCAGAACGTTCTGTGTGTCCAGCGCCTCTCGTGTTCAGCCCTTGGTCTGTGTATGCTCTAGTTCTGTGTCTCTGCAGCTTCCAGTCCTGATAGACTCCGGGTCAGACGCTAATCTGATGGATGAAGAATTAGCTAAGCAGCTCCACCTCAGTCTGCTCCCGGTTCTGAAGCCCCTGGAGGCGAGGGCTTTAGACAATCACATTATCTGTAGAGTTACTCAACGGACTCAACCAGTTACTGTCCGGTTCAAAGATGGTCACTCTGAGGAAATCAGTTTTCATGTTTATCGTTCTGACTCTCACCCTCTTATATTAGGTCACCCCTGGCTATCTTTCCATAACCCCTGTATTAACTGGCAAACGGGGGAGGTCCAAGCTTGGGGAGAGGGGTGTGGTTCCTGTTGTGAGGGGGTCCGGAATCCTGATCCTCCGTCCAAGCCAGTTCAGGTCACTGTGGCACCTGTCATCTCTCCGGAGGAGCAGGAGACGGTGTTCCCTGCTCTTAGTAAGGTACCTGAGTGTTATCACGACCTTAAGGAGGTATTTAATAAGTCACGCGCTACTGCGCTACCCCCTCACAGACCGTATGACTGTGCTATTGATTTGCGTCCTGGTACCTGCCCCCCTAAGGGGAGGCTGTATTCTCTGTCTGGCCCAGAGACGGCCGCAATGAAAAAGTATATTGATGAGTCCCTGGCGGCCGGCCTGATTCGACCATCCTCATCTCCAGCTGGGGCAGGGTTTTTCTTCGTCGACAAGAAGGATAAGACGCTACGCCCCTGTATTGACTATCGTGGCCTTAATGACATTACCATCCGTAATAGATATCCATTACCCCTCATGTCTTCAGCATTCGAACTATTACACGGGGCCAAAGTATTCACCAAGTTAGACCTCCGTAACGCATATCACTTGGTGAGAATCAGAGAAGGGGACGAGTGGAAGACTGCCTTTAACACCCCAAGTGGACACTATGAGTACTTAGTGATGCCGTTTGGTCTCACTAATGCCCCCGCTGTTTTCCAAGCTTTAGTCAATGACGTGTTACGTGACATGCTCAATGTTTTTGTATTTGTGTATCTGGATGATATTCTTATTTTTTCCCCGGATGAGGAGTCACATGTCCAGCATGTCCGCCAGGTGCTCCAAAGACTTCTCCAAAACCAACTGTTTGTAAAAGCTGAGAAGTGTGAGTTTCACCGCCCATCTGTTTCCTTTCTGGGTTTTATCATCGCAGAGGGGAGTGTCCAGATGGACCCAGACAAGGTCAGTGCTGTCAGGGATTGGCCCACGCCCACCAGTCGTAAGGATGTCCAGAGATTCCTTGGATTCGCTAACTTCTACAGGAAGTTCATTAGGGGGTTCAGCAGTGTGGCTGCCCCTTTGCATGTTCTAACCTCTCCCAAGTCCGTTTTCAGATGGAACCCCGAAGCAGACGCAGCGTTTGTGAAGCTGAAAAGGGCGTTCACCTCGGCCCCCATTCTGTCGGTTCCGGATCCAGCTCGTCAGTTCGTCGTGGAGGTGGACGCCTCTGATCTGGGGGTCGGGGCAGTCATTTCCCAACGCTCTCCAAAGGACAACAGGCTTCACCCGTGCGCTTTCCTCTCCAGGAGACTGTCCAAAGCGGAAAGTAACTATGACATCGGCAACAGGGAGTTGCTAGCCATCAAGGTGGCCCTGGAGGAATGGCGCCACTGGCTGGAGGGAACCGAAATACCATTCATGATCTGGACGGATCACAAGAACCTAGAGTATCTGCGTTCTGCAAAGAGACTCAACTCCCGTCAGGCCAGGTGGGCTCTGTTCTTCACACGATTCAATTTTTCACTGTCTTATCGGCCTGGTTCCAAAAATGTGAAACCTGACGCTCTGTCCAGACTCTTTATGCCCGTCAATTCAGATTCTGAACCAGGACCTATCCTCCCTGAGAACTGTGTGGTGGGGGCGGTACAGTGGGAGATTGAGAAATCTGTTATTAATGCATTACGTGATTGTGACATCCCGGCTGGCGTTCCGCCAGACCGCCTGTTTGTTCCTGATCACCTCCGCCCACAGGTCATCCACTGGGCTCACACATCCAGGCTGACATGTCACCCGGGAGTCCAGCGGACTGCATTCGTTATTAAACAGCGCTTCTGGTGGCCCGCTTTGGAGAAAGAAGTGGCGGAGTATGTCGCTGCCTGTCCTGTCTGTGCTGCGTGTAAGACCTCCAATAAACCTCCGGTTGGTCAATTACACCCTCTACCTGTTCCCAGTAGACCCTGGTCTAATGTGTCACTAGACTTTGTGACGGGGCTGCCCCCGTCAGATGGAAATACCACTGTGTTGACCATTGTTGACCGTTTTTCCAAGATGGCTCACTTTGTCCCACTACCTAAGCTCCCCTCTGCTAAGGAGACAGCAGAGGCCATGTTATATCATGTCTGTCGATTACATGGTTTTCCCAGAGACATTGTTTCGGACAGAGGTCCTCAGTTTGTTGCACGTTTTTGGCGTGCTTTTTGTTCCCTTATTGGGGCGTCTGTTAGTCTGTCCTCGGGCTATCACCCACAGTCCAATGGTCAGACGGAGCGGCTCAATCAGGTGCTGGAGGCCGGTCTTAGAGTTTTGGCCTCCCACAACCCTGCTTCCTGGAGCCGCCAGCTGATCTGGGTCGAATACGCCCACAATTCGCTACCCTGTGCTTCTTCTGGTCTGTCTCCTTTTCATGTAGTTTGTGGTTATCAACCTCCTCTGTTCCCGGCCCTAGAGAAGGATGTCAGCGTCCCCTCAGCTCTGGCCTTGATAAGGAGATGCAAAAGGACCTGGATTCGCGCCAGACAAGCTCTGTTGAAGGCCTCGGGGGTCTACAAGGCAGCTGCGGACCGGCACAGGACTCCAGCCCCGGTCTACCAGCGCGACCAACGTGTGTGGCTGTCAACCCGTCATCTTCCCTTGAGGGTGGAGAGCCGCAAATTGGCACCCAGGTTCGTGGGCCCATTTCCTATCTCAAAAATTATTAATCCTGTCTCTGTTCGCCTGAAGCTACCTAGGACCATGAGGATACACCCAACCTTCCACGTGAGTCAAGTTAAACCGGCTAAGGAGAGCCGGTTAGTCCCTCCCACCCAGCCACCACCGCCACCCCGGATCATTGATGGAGGCCCAGCCTACACTGTTCGCCGGCTCCTAGCGGCCCGTCGCCGGGGAAGAGGATTTCAATACTTGGTGGATTGGGAAGGATACGGCCCTGAAGAGCGTTCCTGGGTGCCCGCCTCTTACATCCTGGACCCGGACCTGATCCGGGACTTTCATCGCCACCACCCGGAGGTTCCTGGGCCGTCCGGTGCCGTCCCCTAGAGGGGGGGGTACTGTCATGTCTGCTCCCAGACTGTGTCTGTCTTTTCTGTTTTCTCTGTCTTTTCCTGTTTTATTTTGTTAAGTTTCCCTCTTGTGTCATGTCTGGTGTTTTTACTTCCCCTCCTTGATTGTTTCACCTGCTCCTGATTACCTGACTCCTCCCTGATTATCTCCACCTGTGTCCAATTGTCTTCCCGCCCTCTTGTGTATTTAAACCCTGTGTTTTCCCCTGTTCCTTTGCCAGTTTGTGTTCTACCTTTGTGTGCTCACTTACCAGCGTTTTTGGATACCTGTCAGTCTGTCTGCCCGTTCTTGACCCGTTTTGCCTTCCGACCACCGATCCTGCCTGTTCCTTGTCTGCCTGCTCGTCTGGTTCTGACCTGGTTCGTACTTCGACTTCTGATTCTGCCTATTCCCTGATTACCTCAGCCTCCAACGTGTTACCTTGTGTTTCGACCCTCGCCTGGACCCTGACCGTGAGTAGCCTTTCCCTCATGTCCCGTTGCCTCCTGAATTGCCCTCCTGTGTATGACCTGGCTTGTTTTTTGACTATCCTCTGTTTTGCCCTAGTCGGGGTGTTGACGGGAATCCTCCGGCTCGGCCGTGCTGACCATCCATATTCCCCGTTCACAGCCCGGACGAAGAGTCCAGAATCACACGCCTTCACAGACGTGTTAACTATTTTGTGCTGTGTTTTTACTACTGTGATTGTGTTTAATAAACACTCTCAATTGGTCATCTGCATTCTGGTCTTGCATTTGGGTTCAGCCTTCGTACTAGTCCCATTACACCAGGTGTTGTAGCCAAAAATACTTGTTTTTTATTTATTTTCTCCAGTGACTCAAAAAAACACGACCTTCACCATCAACCTACAGACGCTATTGGCCCAAATATTTACAAAAGTGCACTGTGCACGTGACCAGGATACACCATTTACCACAGGAGAGACACAATATACACACTAAGTACACAGTTTCTTTTTACCTTTAAAAAACACCACAAACTCCCAACATACATTATTTACAAATATTAATACAAACCAAATACCCAAAACAACACTGTACAAAACACACATATACATATTTACATTTTACCCAACACCAAACACGCCTCCTTCAACCTCCCGTGTGTGCTCACCCTCCCGGAACCTTTAAATAGGGCCCAAGCCCCCGGGGGATTCTTTTGGCCGGACACCATGTCGAAAACAGAAGCACACATAAGAAAGTGCGGTAAGTTGGCGTCTGAAACCCATTTCCCACAGTATTTTTGAAATAATACTGGTACGTTGAACTTTATACGCAATATCACAACCACTATATACATTTGACAATTAATATGCGCCATCTTTGTGATATGCGCAGGAACGGTGAAGAGGGCGCTCGCCATCCCCTCACCGGACCCACCCCGCCACAGCATTCCAATACAAATCCTTTTCAATAAATATCTCCGTTTCAAACACTGTGTGTATATTTCTGTGATATGTGAATTAACCTTTACTGCCACAGTCATTCAATACACAGACTAATTAACAACGGACATAACAGCGACCCGTCGTTACAAGGTGGAACAGGCGGTCAGTTTTCATCTGCTGATCTGAAGAGGTGAGATGTGAGTGGGCTTTGGAATGAGCTGAGTGTGTGGCAGTTCCAGAGGGTTGGGGCGGCCATGGCAGAAGCTCTGACACCCAGGGTACGGAACTGAGTCTGGGTGACGGGGCTGAGAAGGTTAGCATCAGCGGAGCGAAGGCGGCGAGCGGGGGAGTGGTGGTGCAGTAGATCAGTCAGGTACGAGGGGGGGAGGTTGTGTAGGGCGTTGGAGGTGATGAGGAGGATGTGGAAGGTACTGTGCTGGTGAACGAGGAGGCGGTGAAGCTGACGGAGGATGGGAGTGATGTGATCTGTGGAGCAGGAGGGGGGGAGTAACCGGACAGCTGAGTTCTGAACATACTGCGATTTTTGGAGGGCAGTGGAAGCAAGGTTCTAGTAGTTTTGGATTTTTCATTCTAGTTTAGTTTTATTTAATTTGGACTTTTTTTTCCTCTAATTCAGTTACTTTTAAGTAGTTTTTAGAGCAGGTTTGCTAGTTTTTTATTAGTTTTCGTTTTTTTCTAAATGCTTAGTTTTAGTATTAATTTTAGTTTAGTGGTCTCTTTTCTCTTCTTCTCTGTCGTCATATTCAAATAAATCCCAGACAGGACTCTGCTGCTTTAGTCTCCATGTTTCCAGGTAGAGTGGGGACCAGAAGACGACTGGAAACCACAAGTGAACACAAGTGACGGAGCAAAAAGTGTCGTATGGTGCTGCTAGCTAAAATTGCTAGAGCGAAATAAATCTATTTCAAAGATGAAAATTAAGGGAATTTTATCCATAATTTTTATCCGTTTTAGTTAGTTTTGTTAACACGCATTACAGTTTCAGTTAGTTATCGTTTTTTTTCTTTTAATTATAGTTTTTATTTATTTCAGTTAACGAAATGTTTTTTCAGTTCTAGTTTTCGTCATTTCGTTACTGTTAGTTAACGATAATAACCTTGAGTGGGAGGAAGGCCATAAAGAATGCTGTTGCAATAATCAAATGTGGAAGTGATGAAAGCATGGATGAGTGTCTGAGCAGCGGAGGGTTCAGTGGAGAAAACAGATATTGGACGTGGGTCCATTTAACGCAGGCTCATTGTACAACATGTTCATAAAGCAGAAGCATCCATGAGTGTTTGAGAATGACTCCTGTGTGTGTTCAGGAGTTCATGGTGAATGTGTGTGAGATGGTCTAGAGCAGGGCTGTCAAACTCATTTTAGCTCATTTTATTTTTTCATTTCATTTATTTCGTTCATGGTTGTGCATTTCATCAGCAAACATTCAATAATCATCAAGTGAACATGTACACACCCATGCTCGGAAAGGAGCAGGATGAAGAAAATCTGATATTTCCTGCCCCCCTTCTAAACAATAATAGCCTTAATGTTTAGCCATGCACAACTAGCTATAAAATCATACTGTATAAAGTCAGACCAACCAAACTAAATATATCCAAAGATCATACAAAATGAATCCAAAACCAAGTGCAAAACTACATGTCCAGAAAGTGCAAAAGATAGGTAAATATAAACCTGATGAAATGATGCAAAAGCATTACACCAGACCAAAATAAGGAAATAAATATGTCACAAGATGCAAAATGTAAAACTTATAACTTCACAGAATCTCATTGTTCTTTCTTTATACACTTGTATAAAGAACGCTCACCACTGATACACACACGTGCTTCACAGTTGTCCGTGTTTGAAATGGCCTTTCCTTCTATGCTCTTCATTCTCTGAAGTGAAGACAAACAGTTATTGTAATTTAGCTGGTAGTACTTTACTTTTGGCCTTGAACAGAACAAGTAATGTCAGTAGCTTAACGGGCTCCTGCCATTTCAATAATCCAGAGTTAATAAATAATATATGAGTGTGTTCCTGATCATCTGCTTTATGGATAATCCTGATAGCTCTCTTCTGTAGGAGATACAACGGCTTTGTGTTGCTCTTATATGTATTAGCCCAAACTTCCACACAGGCCTGTAACGGTACACAAAATTTTTGGTTCGGTACGTTTTCGGTTTTGAAAGCCACGGTTCGTTTTTTTTTTTTTTTTTTTTTCAGTTCAGTATGGGAAGAAAGAAAACTCCTCAAAATTTTTTTCAATGCATTTATGAATTTTTGAACATTTTTCCACCAATTTTTGGGGACAATGGAATATAGAAAAACAGGAATAATATAATTCTGCTGCTATAAATCAAATAGAAGATAAAATATTACTAAATGTATATTATAAATTAGTATTACTTTTTTCCCAGAAATGGAGTTTTGAACAAACAACACAAATCCAATCACAGTTCTGTCAGTTCACATTCTGCTGAAAAATAACAACAAAACAATTCCACATGAAGTTCAACATTAAGAAGAGAACAAACTGGTATTCTGTTGAAACAAACTGAAGAGAAACACTGGCAACAAAATGAACCACATTATTTATTTTTAGGACAACTAACAAACTGTTTATGCCACGTTGTGTACTCTGTGGGTGTGTGTGTGTGTGTGTGTGTGTGGTGTGTGTGTGTGGGTGTTTGTGTGTGTGGGGGGGTGTTATACGTAGGGGTTCAGTCCATAACTAAGGTAACTAATGCTGGCGTGAAACAAAAATGAAACTTTACATCCTTTCAGCTCCTTTCCAACTTCCAACTCCTGTCACATCTGCTCCCAGATGTTAGTCTGGTTTTGTCTGTCTTGTCTGTCGTTTCCTGTTTTATTTTGTTAAGTTCTCCTCATGTGTCATGTCTGGTGTCTTTGCTTCCTGTTTCTAATTTGTCCCACCTGTGTGATTACCTGTCCCCGCCCTGATTTGTTCCACCTGTGTCTCATTGTCTTCCCTCCCTCTTGTGTATATAAGCCCTGTGTTTTCCCCTGTCCTGTGCCAGTTTGTAATCTCCTTTGTGTGTGTTACTTACCAGCATTTTTTAAGTCCTGTTTGTCTGCCTGCCTGTGTTTGACCCGGTTTGCCATCTCTGACTTTTGCCTTTTTGTCTGTGCTTCTGCCTCCAATGATTCAACATGTGTTCGACGTTTTTGCCTGTTTTACTGGTACGTGAGCTTCCCTGTTCCCTGTGTCCTGTTGCCTTTCCGTCTGCCTTCCTGTGTATGACCTGGTCCGTTTACTGACTTCCCTCTGCTCTCCCCTAGTCGGGTTCCCAACGTGTTTTTCCGGTCCGGGCTGTGTGGTCCCGTCTCGGGTCCAATTCACGGACCCTGTGAAGAATCCAGGACTCTGTGTCTTCAAGATTCTGTTTATTCACACTATCAGAGATTTGTCAGTTAATTTTGTGTTTAATAAACACTGTAAACTTTTACGTCTGTCTCTGGGTCTTGCATTTGGGTTCAGTTTTCGTACTCAGACCTTTACAACTCCAGGTTCTATTCCTCTGTTATACTGTGTGTGTGAGTGTGTGTGTGTATGAGAGAGAGACAGACGGACAGACAGAGCTAGTGTAAGTGTTTTAGAACTACCGTAGTTCATAGAAGGTAAATAACGTTTGTCTTATCAGCGTCTCTTTCTGCGTTGTTGTCTTTCCCCTGAACCCGTAGTGATCCCAAACTGGACTGTACTGATGGTAGAGGGTCTTCAGTCTGTTCCCTTGAGGTTGACATCATATTTGTTTTTTTTTTTTTTTTATCTTTTATCAGCTGTTATTTCATATTTTGGGTCAATGTGCGCTAGTTCCATATGTCTGTGTGGAACTTGTGTGGATTTAAAGTTCCACATTGAACGATGTCTTTCGTTCCTTTTTCTTTTTCTCATCATACTGTGCCGTTTGGGTACAGCTGTGGACCGAACCGAACAGGTGTGTACTGAAACGGTTCAGTTCAGTACGTGTACCGTTACAGGCCTGCTTCCACACAGTAGCTGATATATGGCAATATAAGTGCACAATACAGTGTTTGCATTGCCCTGTAATCTAACAAATGCTTTACCTTATTTAGAATGAAAATACTCTTAGACATCTTCTTCCTCACATATGCAATATGGGATTTCCATGTCAGACCTTCATCCAGTATTACTCCCAAAAAGCCAAGTTCAGATACCCTTTCAATATTAATTCCATCTATAGACACTATTACATTTTCCTCCCTTCTTTTCTTACCAAAAATCATAAACGTCAAAGCGTCAAACCATCTCTTAAGTTTAACCATTTCTTGTTCAATAATATTAACTAAAGCTTTTAAGTCATATCCTGAACTGTAAAAATTGGTATCATCTGCAAACAGTACAAATTTCAATAACTTTGACACTTCACAAATATTGTTAACATATATGATAAACAATTTAGGTCCCAGCACCCAACCTTGTGGAATTCCATTCAATCCACATGTGTTCAGATGTATTGCCACAATAGTCTACAAATTCTCTGTTATTCAAATAGCTCCTTAACCAATCTAGAACTATTCCTCTCACATCAAATGACGGTAACTTTGACAATAATATAGAATGGTCTATCGTGTCAAATGCTTGCTTAAGATCAATAAACACATTCAGCTAAGTTTGATCTGCAGTGGGCTGAACCAGTAAAATAATAACAGAATAATATATAAACAGTCAACTCCAAAATTTTCTTTATGTTTTACACAGAAAAAAAGTAAAATTAAACAATGAAAATGTGTACATCTATAAACTATCCTTTCAAAAGATGTGAATAACATGAACAAACTGAAAAAATAAGTGTAATTTCAACACTATTCTGCCTCAGTTTATCATTTACACATGTACATTAAAACTTACAGATCACAGTAGAGCTACAAACACACAAAATATTTAATAACAGACAGAATCTTGTTAAAATTGTGCTTACTTCTCTTCAGACATTTCAGGTTGTTCCTATTTATTCAGGTTATTCACATTTTTTGCAAAATTATACTTTGTTTTAGTATAAATACATGAAAATATTTACATTTACAAACAGAAAAATTTGGAGTTGTCATTATTTATATGTTATTATGATAGTATTTCACTGGTCCTGCCCACTGGAGATTGAATTGGTCTGAATGTGGAACCTGAACTAAAAGGATTGTTCATATTTTAGTGTAATTTCTACATTTCACAAATTCATCCCAAGGGCCGGACTGGACCCTTTGGCGGGCCGGACTGGACCCTTTGGCGGGCCGGACTGGACCCTTTGGCGGGCCGGACTGGACCCTTTGGTGGGCCAGATTTGGCCCCCAGGCCGCATGTTTGACACCTGTGGTCTGAAGTGTTAACGCAGACACAGATCCTGTTCCATCATCAGTGTCTTTGACAGAATGGGAACCTTCGACCTCTGGAAAACCACCACTGATGCACAAATGGACAATCAGCCGCTCCATCTCACTCATCACTTCTGTTTCTCACCGTTTTCACTGCGTACGTGACTTCAGCCTCGTCCACAGGCTGCCGCCGCCGCTGCTTCTGTGGTTTCCTGGGCTTTAGCTGCAGTGCATTGTGGGACACGTTGTTCTGGGCCGTATGAGTTGGACCTCAGTCCCAGGAGTCAATGCAGTCGATAGGACTTTCACCTGCTGAACTTGTGTCTGAATTCAACCTCCCTTTGGACCTCTGAGCTGATGATCAGGAACAAAACAACAAAAACAACAACAACAACAACAACAACAACTACAACAACTCTCCCAAATGGCTGTGCTGTTTGACCCACACTCATCACTTCTCTGATCCGTATCACAGTATGGAAAGACTTGAACTCATCCCACAGTGGTTCCTGGTTGCTATGGTGATCACAGTCAGAGATGTAAACTTGCAGTTACCTGATTGGCTGATGCTGTTATCGCGTCTTATGATGCTTGTGGGAACAGAGAGACAGGAAGTGTGTCATGATAAAAATCAGTTCAACTTGTATTCTTGGTTCTGGGTCTAGATTCAGTTCAGTTACTAAGTTTAACCCTTTCATGAATCAACTATGAATAAAAAATTAGGGTGATTTTACTTCTCAAAACAGAATACAACCTCTTGAAAAGGCTTTAGATCAGGGGTTCCCAACCCTGGTCCTCCAGATCTACTATCCTGCATGTTTTAGATGTTTCCCTCTTCCAGTCCACCCGACAGTCGTTATCAGTCTTCTGCAGAGCTTGATGATAGGCTTATTATTTGAATCAGGTGTGTTGGAAGAGGGATACATCTAAAACATGCAGGATAGTAGCTCTCGAGGACCAGGGTTGGGCCCCCCTGCTTTAGATGTTTCCCATAACAACAAGGGTTATTGGTGGAAGCTGAATTCATAGACAGAAATGACTGAAATTCTTCTCTAAAATAAGATGTAAATTTATGGTCTGTTAGGATAGAAGGGTTGAACTCCCAGTGTCTAGTTTGGATGACTGAATTCTTTAAATTATAATTTATGAACGCAGCAGCATGATCAGAAATAACTATATTTCATATAGAGCTGGAAATAACTGACTGCAGCTTTTCTAGTTTTAGATGTAACTAGAGAAGCACTCGGAGAGCGCAGACCTCCGCCAAGGCAGATCAGTGCCCCCCTGCCCCCCAACCCCCGATCACCACCAAAATTTTATCATCCATGTTTCCACACGCAGTCGTATTTGTATATAAAACGGTCGATGGATTTTTCTGGATAACAACTTTGATCTGATCGTCTGATGAGGAACTGAACCAACTGGAAGGATAAGTACATACGGACCACACAGCTAACGATGCATTTAGGGACGAATGGACAAAGTATCACTGTGGTCCAACAACCTCCTGTTTCGGGGACAATCATCGAAATGAACAATAAAAAATCTAAATCCACAGCATCGCCATGACAACGACGTTTGCAGAACTTTTTACTAAGTTTTGATCCCCGATATCTGCACAGGATTCTGACTAAATCTGAGTTTGTTGAAATACAATGAAAGTAAATAAATAAAAAAAGCTTTAAATCCAAAATGGCAGACACTGAACTGAGGTCATGTGACCGGTTTAGTTTTTTGTCTGGGGTGATGGACGTGAACCAGATTTCACACATGTAGGTGAACCTTGTAAACTGTAGAGGCATTAGGGGGCAGCACTGCATCACTTTTATGTCCATTCATGAACTTCATCAACAAAAAATCTAAATCGGTACGACTGACGTGTAGTTGTGTGAGTTTTTGAACACGTTCTGTCTGAATTTAGATCCATTTCAGGTCAAATCCAGAGTAATAATGTCAGCAGATACAACAGGCCCCGCCCACACACTGTGACTGGATCTAATGACATCATAAAGCTGCTGTTAATGGGGAATAAAACCATGTGGAGAACCATGTCCCTGGACCATCCAGGTCTGGACCAAGACCCCACTGTTTACAAGGTCTGGATCCAAGACGCTCTGCTTTCCCAGACCTTCAAACTCCACTGTCAATCCCATCAGGAGGAAATGGACAGAAAAGTGGAACTGAAATGAGTGGAAGCTAAAGTCCATAAATCCAGTCCCTGTCCACAGTTGGTATCTGTGCTGTTGACTGTAGAGGACAGAGCCGATAGGGACGTTTATGGTCCAATAAACACCTGATATCACAAAGTCAGATCAAGCTGCATCAGCTGATCTTTGACCTGGTCCTGCAGGTTGGGACTGGTTTATGGTTTTACTGGTCCTGGTTTGGTCTCAGACACATGAGACAGAAACAGGAGGAGGAGCAGAGGCTTTGAGCGTCAGGACGGACTGGTGTGTGCAGACCAACACAGAGCTTTGTCTCCAAACAGACGCCTTCAAACAGCGTTCAGCCACAGGAAGTGGAGCTTCGTCAACACGTCTGGACACGGCTTTGATTGACACAAACAGGACCAGACCGGACTCTGCTGGTTTTGGTCTCAGACTGGTGAGTACTGATGACCTCCTCCCTGTGGAGCTGGTTTTAGGAGGCGTTTAGGGGTCACTATGGAACGTATATAGACTAGGTGGACCCACTGCAGGGGGTAAGTAACGTGTAATTACTAATAATGACCAGAAGCAGGGGTGTAGAATTGCGTAGGGACGCTATGGACCCGTCCCTACCAATATCCATCCACTACTGTGTACTCACTATCAATCCAACCGCTGTCCGTAGTGTTTAGTCAATGATTCTGGCACACAAAGGGTTAACAGTCGGTCTCTGCTAGAAATCCCACCTCTAACGTAAATGTTGCTCTCCGATTGGCTCTTTGGTTTTGCTATCGTACATGTGATCGGCCATCCCCGCTGTCAGTCCATCTACTTGTAAAAGGAACCTGCTAGTTGGACCGCTAACGGAAGTTTTCAACATGTTTGTATTTGTTCTGCCTGAGTCACATCAGTTCGACAGATTTGAATATCAGTGGAGTCAGTTACATGTACATTAGGACATGTGTTTGTGTGTGTGTGTGTGTGTGTGTGTGTGTGTGTATGTGTGTGTGCCCGGTAATTAGGATGTAAAGGATGTCAAAGAAAAGAAAACTGGTCATAAGACACTTCTATAGGAGTCAAAGTGTATGTTAGTTCAAGGGTCTAGAACTGTAGAGGCTCAACACAGATACTGAATAAAAGACTCTATTTAATACCAAACACATACAATTTTTAAAAGTTACTTTACTTATTATTTTAATGCATTGCTATGGAGGAGCAACTGTTTAAAAATCACATACAGAAAATTAGTGGGGAAAATACAATAAAACCTCAGATTGTAAATGTGATTCCAGATGTGATTTTATCCATATTTTTGGGGAATAAATTACATGTAATAATGGAAAGTAAAAGCCTTTTTTGCTCAGGCAGTAACTGGACCATCAAACTGTATGATCAGTGTATCCAGAATGTGTTCATATGTCATGAATCAATATATTTATTTCAGGGGACAAACTGTAGAGAGGAGGAGGAGAAGAAGAAGAAGGAGGAGGTAGAGGAGGAGAAGAAGGAGGAAGTAGAGGAGGAGAAGAAGGAGGAGGCAGAGGAGGAGAAGAAGGAGGAGGTAGAGGAGGAGGAGGAGAGGAGGGAGGAGGTAGAAGAGAAGAAGAAGGAGGAGGCAGAGGAGGAGAAGAAGGAGGAGGAAGAGGAGGAGAAGAAGGAGGAAGTAGAGGAGGAGAAGAAGGAGAAGAAGGAGGAGGTAGAGGAGGAGAGGAGGGAGGAGGTAGAAGAGAAGAAGAAGGAGGAGGCAGAGGAGGAGAAGAAGGAGGAGGAAGAGGAGGTAGAGGAGTAGAGGCTGTAAATTCACAGTTGAGGTTCAATATTAATGCATATGTTCGTCATCAGAATAACTTTGCAGAATGCATTAAATTCTTGTATTCCCTTTAGATTTTCAGATATGCATTATAAACACGTCAATTACTGAATTTTTTTTCTGACTATGAGTGTCTGTTTGTTTGATCAGCTCGACATGACGTGAAATTATGATCGCAAATGCAAAAAAATATCAACTTTCAGGAGTGCTGCCTTGGAGCACTTTTGTGTCCCCACCAGTGCCAGAATCAAACCTGCCTTGACCAGAAGTAGATCTGGAGGGAACTATAAAACTGTGTGAATAATACACAAAGATAAGTTATAAGATAAGTTATTTGTTTATAGAAAAAAAAAGAATGCATATATTTGAACAGATATTGAATAATACCAGTATTATCATATGTAATAGTTTGTATTATGTCATGTTATTAAGCAGTTTATGAATTTAATATATAATTATATAATACAATATATATTATATAATATAATAATCAAACCCAAAACAAAAGTACAAATTGACAACCTCAGTCATTCAAAAAACAAAACAAAACAAAACAAAAAAACAAACCTGTGCAATGTCTATTTTCAAAACAATCAAGTCCATTTGTGGGAAGGAAAGTCTTGGATGTGTGTCCAAAGTAAGGACACGACAATGTTCATGTCCATGTAAGGAACAGTCCAACGTTTAAGCACACAGTGGTCCACAAATGCTGTGCTTCCACTACGTGGAACCGGCTCCACTCAACATGGGTACCAGGTCCTATTCCTGGAGACTGTTTCCATGACAGGATACTACCCACTTTACAGTGCCTGGACATCATAACGACGCAGTGCCTAACTTCTGTGTCGTCTGCGTGTTGTCCTGTCAAACTCTGGCTGAATTTTTTCATCGCCCACCAAGGACAGAAATGTGTGAACCTCCTGGACCCACCACGGTGTAGTTTTGTGGCCTGTCATCATGGATTAGCTTACAGCTATATGTACTGTCAACTTCCACATCAGTTTTTTTTTTTTAAAAATGGCATATCGCCGCACATTGATGATGCAATGACGCAGGGACAACTCTCTGACCAGTTACTCATCTGCAGTGTTTATACGTCACATTTTAGTATCTCTTGGAACCTTGGCAGAGTAGATATAAAAAAAATAGTACCAGGTACCAGATTCCACGTACTTACACGTAATGAAAACCCAAAAAGGCCGAGTCGAGTCAAGTTGGTACCACGTAGTGGAAACGCAGCAAAAGTGGAAGCAAGGGAGTATGGGAACAGTTGACTTTCCTACCACATGATGGTCAGAGGCAGGGAATAGATGTAGTTCATTCTCCTACCAGGAGGTGGGGTTAGGGTGGCTCACCAGACCCTAAGTTGTCTTCCAAGGGGGGGCTGACCTAAATGAGGTCAAACACATTAAGTAGAATCACATTAGCACAAAATACAATTAGGACTAGGACTTTTTCATATGTTTGTACATTTTTTTTTTCTATTTATAGTAGATGATGGGAGTGGAACTCTGTACAAGCCCCTTGGGCTTCGTTCCCTCCCTGCACTGTTTGTATTGTGCTAAATAAATAAATACAAATACAAAATAGGACTAGCTTTACACTTTGTACACAGTTTGTGCCATTAGCAAAATAAAAAATAATATATATATATATATCTTTAATGATTTCACATTGTATTAACCATCTCACAGTCATATTCCATCATAAAGTGTGTTTAGTTCCACAAGGAATAATCTGTTCAAGATCAGTTTTTAGGGAAGGAAAATAATTACTAACTTAAAAGTAATGAAACTAATTCATTTAGCTACAAAGTCATAAGTAACATAAATACATTTTAAATGAGTAATAAATGAAATGTAAGTTATTCCACTTTGGTAGTAACTTCACTGTTTGAAGGTGCATCCTAAAATACTCATATTTGGTTTGATATTCTGTCCACTGTAGCTACCTGAAACACCAATGCCTTATAAACCAATTAATACTAATCACTCAAATAATTACTGTTTAGCACAATAACCTAAAACAGCTGTTAGCAAAAATATCGTGTGTAGCCGAGCAGTTTGTCAAAGCACAGCAACACAAATGTAGAAGGAAAACTGAACGTTAAACAACAATACTGGTAGAGCTAACTGATCTGATGAGGATCATATCCTTGCAGTTGTTTTCTACAGTCATAGAATAAGCAAAACATGTAAAAATATTTACCTGGAGTTCTTGTTCAGGGTGACATCCCAAGAGCTTGACTGGTTGACTGGAGGAGGACTGAAAAACACACCCAAACAGACAGAACCAGGAGGAAAAAAGACGAGTGTGGTCCACAACATGACCTCTAGAATCTGGTTTGTGCTTCACGTTTTTTTTTAATGCATTTAAATGAACGGGGAACATGGACGAAACCTTTTTTTTTAGTTAACTTGGAGCGGAGGGGGCCGGGGTTAATGCTAACAGCACAAATGAAACTTTAAATGGCACTAACCAGCACAAACGAAGCACAAACAAATGCAACCATTTCTGCTTGATTTTGTAGAAGTGGGGGGCTGCGTGATGTCATCGGTTGAAAATAAATCTTGTAACATCTATAAAACCATAATAGCACAAACGAAAATTTTAACGGCACAAACCAGCACAAACAAAGCACAAACAAACACCCCTATTTTGGTTAAATTTGGAGCAAGTGGGGGGCTGGCTGACCTCAGAGTGACCTTTCAAAGAATTGTTAATAACTTGATAACCATAACAGGACAAACGAACTTTTTAACTGCACAAACCAGCACAAACAAAGCACAAACAAATGAGACTATTTATCCAGAGATTTTCATTGGGTGGGGGGGCCAACTTCATGCAGGTCTATACATTTCATTTCCAAAATAAATACGTACACTTTCCAAAAACATCAAAATGATTTAGCATTAAAGCTAATGATTCATTAAACATTCCACATAAACAGTTGTGCAACAATCAAGTCGATGAATTCTTTGAAATGAACCGATACGTTCATTCAAGTAAGTTTACGTTCAGAACCCCAGAACCACAAAAGGCCACACACAAAAACCACACAATTAAAAACCTTATGAAAGTCAAAATGAATACATGAGAGTGTCCTTTACACAGGAAAGGTTAAGCCTTTAATTCAGCTTTAAAATTAAATCAAATATTTTTCCTGTTGAATTAATACTGCCCATCCATCCATCCATCCATCCATCCATCCATCCATCCATTTTCTTCCTCTTATCCTCATTTCGACTGCTTGTATCTGGGATCTGGTCCTTTCGGTCCTGACCCAAAGCTCATGACCATAGGTGAGAGTAGGAACGTAGACTGATCGTTAATGGAGAGCTTCACCTTTCTCCTCAGGTCCTTCTTTACCACGACAGACCGATACAATGACCGCATCACTGCAGATGCTGCACCGATCTACCTAATACCGCCATTTGGAATAATTAAACTAAAGGCCGCTAGCATTAGCTAAATTAGCCATTATCTCAATGGAGTACGGCACAGCAGCAGAAAATGGTTTAGTTCCAAGACGGCAGTTTAAACCGTCATATCTGAAACAGTATGACAGCCACAGCCAGGAGACTGCCACCATGCAGCACCAGAAGAACACAGGAAGTGATGTGAGATGATGCAAATATATAGTGTCCACCTTACAGCGGTGTCATAACCAGGTGAGATGGCTATGGTCACATGGGTGTGGGAAAATGGACCGTTGACACGGACCTGTTCAGTCCTGATCCAGTTCCTCTGTACAAATGTCATTATTAATGCAATGACTTTAATGACTTCATCAACGTGAAGTCACTGGGAACAAATGTCTGAAAGTGGACAATGAAGCTGAAAAGTCCTAAACTCTTCCTGGAACGCGTTCTCGATTCCAACACCAGTCCATGGGGTGGGACCTTTCTGTGTGGAGTTAGCATGTTCTCCCCGTGTCTTGAGTTGGTTCTCTCAGGGTACTCTGGCTCCTCCCACTATCCAAAGACATGCACTGATAGGTTAATGGGTTAATCTAAATTGCCCATAGGTGTCAATGTGACGGTGATTGTTTGTCTCTATAGAGCAGGGGTCACCAACCCTGGTCCTCAAGGGCTACTATCCTGCATGTTTTAGATGTATCCCTCTTCCAACACACCTGATTCAAATGATAGGCCTATCATCAGGCTCTGCAGAAGCCTGATAATGACTGTCAGGTGTGCTGGGACAGGGATACATCTAAAACATGCAGGATAGTAGCCCTCGAGGACCAGGATTGGTGACCCCTGCTATAGAGGGTCTGCACGTGACGTCACCGCTAGCGGAAGTCACCATGGTTCCACCCACTGAGTGGCAGAAAGAGGGAGATGAGTGACAGCGTTGGCTTCAATACTGTCTAAACTGAAGAACAATATTGAATAAAAAATGGGGCAGAGCTGTTGTGAGATTAATTGTATTTTCAGGTTCTTAAAGCAGTGGGAGCTATCATTATACAGACACCGAAAGACAAAGAAAAGAGAAGTAGATGGATCCACAAATCCAGGAAACCAAACCTAGATCTGTGGATCCTGTTTGGTGTCAGCTAACATTCATTTCTGCTGTATTTTTGGGTCCAATCAGACCTGAAATGACCTATTGTTTTGGCTAACGTTCCTTCTTAGTGCAGCTCTTGGTTTCATGATCAGATCTTTCATGGTTTTTGTCTTCATTTTGTGATTCTGAACCTTGTGCTCCTATATGATTAGTGAACTAACTGAAACTGAGGCCAACCTAGTTTTACAAATACGGGGGAACTGGAGAAGAAAGCTACGACGGAGTATTAGGACCACAGAAGAGAAGAAAAACACTGGTCACTACCAGAATAAAGTCATAAAATATCGATATAAAACCTGTAATTTTATGAGAATAAAGTCGTAGTTATAAAAAAACCTCATAATTTAACAAAAATGTCATTTGTTCATGAGATTAAAGTCGTCATATTCCAACAATAAAGCCATAATATTACAAGAATAATGTGTTAATTTAAGCCAGGTGGTGTAAATCTGCTAATTTCCCAGAATCCAGTGGTGCCCTGCTGGTCCACAGCAGTAGTATCTGTGTTGGATAAAGTACTGGATCTGAACCGGACTCAGTAAATCTGCTCAGTCCCAGTAGATCATGCATATATTCACTGGGGTCAGTCCACGCTCTACTGGAAATGCACTTTGGATCAGCTGGTTCTGGGCCCTAGTTTTGGACCCTTTGGATCAGCTGGTTGTGGGCCCTAGTTTTGGACCCTTTGGATCAGCTGGTTCTGGGCCCTAGTTTTGAACCCTTTGGATCAGCTGGTTCTGGGCCCTAGTTTTGGACCCTGGTTGTCAGTCCTGATGAAACCATGTATATTAGTTTCAGGTCCAAATAGCACTGATCCCCTCCACCCTGGATCAGGTCTGGATCCTCCATTTGTGTCCACATGTCAGTGTTCATGGACCACTTGTTCTTTGGTAGCTCGTACAGATCCATGTCCAGTCCAACTGTCCTTCATTTAATTTCAGATTTCCCATGGTCCTTTGCTCTGGCTGTGTTTACTGCTATACTCCGTCATGTTGAGCAGGATGGTTTAAGACACTCAGTCTGACTGAGAGGGGCGTGGCCTGGCGGGGAAGTGATGTATGTGCAGACCCTCTATATGTTCAGCCCTGACATGAGCTGGTCACATGTCCAGGGTGAATCCTGCCTTTGCCCATAAGTAGCTGGGATAGGCTCCGCCCCCATGACCCTAGTGAGGATAAAACAGGTTCAGATAATTAATGAATGAATGAAAGGCGTTATCGCTTTGGTCAACATGCATTGATTTGATTGGCAGATGGGAGGCGGAGCTCATTCAGGTGAGTGGACCAATCAGAAACAGGGTTCAGAATGTGGGTGTGAAGTGTCAAATGAGTGGAGTCTGTAGACCAGGGGTCTCAAACTCAGATCCTTGAGGGCCACTATCCTGCATGTTTTAGATGTTTCCCTCTTCCAGCACACCTGACGGTCGTTATCAGGCTTCTGCAGAGCTTGATGGTAGGCTTATCAATTGAATCAGGTGTGTTGGAAGAGGGATACATCTAAAACATGCAGGATAGTGGCCCTCGAGGACCGGAGTTTGAGACCCCTGCTGTAGACGTAGCGATGCTCCACTACGTCATCTTTACCACTGGTGGAGATGAACTCCCATTCATCTGACACTTTACTGACCCATGATGTCCTGATATCAGACAAAAGAAGACGCTGTCCACAGAGAAAAGACACAAACAACACAATGAAGGTTCTGTTCTACATGGAACTCATACATTCACATGGGAGCCCTTTGGCATCACCAACGTGTGGATTAGGGGCTGTTCATTGGATTTCTAGAACCCCAGGTCCACAACAGTATCAACTGTGTGAAATGAACAGAAATACAGAACAAACCCATATTTGATTCACCATAAAACATCAAACACATCAAATGCTTCATATAATTCGAGGTCTTTGGATGTAATGTCAGTGACCTGGTCTCCAGAAACTGTTACCAGGTCCATGTTTCCACTGTGGATCATCTCCTCTTCTTTAACATCTGTCTGGAAACGTCCAGACCTGAGGAGACCAGATGATGGACTTTAGAGGAATGTGGTCCTGTTCTGGTCTGATGCACATTTTACAGGCATGTTGTAGATGTTCCTTTTAAAATGACCTTTAGACCTTTGGCTTAAAATAGTTTATTTTAATTCTAATTTGATCTGTTTTCTATGTTCTACTGTCAATATAATATGGGTTTATGAGATTTTCAAATCATTTTAATTGTGATTTAATTGACATTTTAGAGTCAGCATCCAGACCCTTCTGGAATTGGGGTTGTAGACCTGCTCAGACCTAGAAAACATCCATAAAACTATAAAGTGATGGACTCTGTTTCTGTGTTTGGATGTTGATCGTTCACGTCTTATATTTAGTCTCATAAAAGTTAATCATTCATGTTGAATAAAGCAGTTGTTGGTTGTTACAGTTGTTGATCCCTTAGTGTTTACTGTTGAAAACTTTTCCATGTTAATAATCCTCCAGATAACTGTTGACCTGTGGACTCACTGACAATTTGGTGATTTATTGATCCAGTGAAATCTGATCAGGTGATAAACAGCAGCTGTTTATTCTGTCAACAAACTTGATCTTATTTACCTCATTTCTTTGCATTCGTTTAAGATGAAACCTTTCCTAATAAAAGCTGAGTCTGTTTCATCTGATGTCAGTGAAGTCAACGCCTCACTGGTCTTGTTCTGTTTCCTGAGCTGCTCTTCATGTCCCATATCAGCTCCAGGAGGCCATCTAGTGGTCTGACAGTAGAACTACAGCACAACCAACACACATGGATCAGCCATTACACTTCAACTCACACTCACACCACAAACAGCACCCACAAACACCTTAATTAAGTCCCATCTACATTAAACACACACCAGATGAGATGTGGCAGGTCTTGGTGCAGGTCTTGGTCCAAAACCCTGAGTCTGGTTTATCTGTGACCCGCTGGTCCACATCGGACTCTTCTCCATCATTTAACCACATCTCAAACTCTGCTGTTTTCAGTGTTTGTCGTGTGACTGATGTGGAATGGATCAGTGTGAGGACAGAGAGGAGGGAGCCCCTCCCCCAAAGACCACCAAAAGGAAACCCCCAGGACCTGGACCTGGACCTGACAGACCCTCCAAAGCTAAGAGGTGAGACCACCATCTGGATCTGTCCACCACTGTTCTCTATGTCAGAGCTCAGCACTAAAACCACTGACATCACTATTCACAGACCTGGACCAGGACCAGGACCTGGACCCAAACTTAGACCTCGATCTAGACCTGGATCCAGCTGTGTGTTCATGAAGAGTAATGGCTCCAAAGACTTCAATTTTTCCTCTCAACAGGATGGTTCATCCAAGTCAGTGTAGGTGGTCCTCATTCAGACCTTTAGACCCCAGTGCAACACTAAACCACGTGTATGTAAATGTTGATCCGACCACAGACTCTATGGATGAACGGATCCTCCAGGACTCAGCAGGAAACTGGGTTTGGGTTCCCTCATGTGATGTAGAGTTGTGTGTGTTCCGCTTCAGTTTCCATCCAGTAGTAGGTCTATCCATCAGCTGGGTGGACATCTGATGGTTGTCTGTGGACACACGAGTCCAAATAGTCTGTCATTAGATTCACCTGGTTGGACTGAAGAACATCTGACCAACAAATACAGGAGCTACATTAGTGATTTATACTCAATAATTATTCATCACCTCATTAACTTAGAATGAACTCAGTGATCCTGATCTAATGGTTCAGTGACTTTCATTGATCTGTGAGTTTTTGGATCAGATTCACACTTTATTGATCTTCAGTGTATTGATCATTTTCTTATTGTTTCTACAGTTTGTTTAAAGACTGAACACTTTGTTTTCCTGTTGACCAGGATCCACCACCGACCAGAGTCCTCTGGACCTGATCCTGGACCTGGATCCAGTTGTGTGTCCTTCAGGAGTGACTGGTCCAAGGGGAACCCACCCGATTTTTCCACAGAGATGTAAGTTTGATGTAAATGTCCGATGTGTGGACTGTTTATTAAATCTATATTAAACACTGACTTTAGTTTAAAGTTTAGAACGTGTTCATTTTCAGTTGATTCTTCACATCGAGTCTGTTTCCATGACCATAAAAATCCAATAACTATCAGTAATCAGATCATTGGAAGAACCACACCTGAGGCCTTTACATGAACTTCAATGTGAAAATCCGAAACCCTGGTTTAGATGCTCCAGTCCATTATGGGATGTCTTTGGGAGTTGGTCCATACATAGTGATGATAGAATCCAACTTCCTGTTATTGTCTTCAACTCCCGTTTGACTAGGTAACTTCTGTTTTGTAGGATTGTAATAGTTTGTGCACATGTGCAGATGGAACAGAGCTAAATCCATCCCATGAACCTGTAAACATGCATGAAGACATGGGAGGACTGGACACACATCCAGCTGTGTTCATCTGATTCATTGTAATCAGATTACTGCTGTGATCTGATCAAACACATCAGATTAGACTGTTTACATGGACACATGTAATAATCTGATAACTCCACAAATCAACTCACCACTGGGCGTCTCCATGGTTACTGAGCATTCTGCATTCTGATTGGCTGACAGGTGTCTCTTTGTTTAGTCTTCTAATGACTGTTCAGTAAATCTTCAGTGTCTGAAATGACATTTCTATGGGACTAAACTCAGTTCAGTCCTGCTGCCATGATGTGGCTGATGGGGATCCTGAGAAACTGAACTCAACTAAACCTGTGGATCAACTCAAACAGTGAGTGTGAAGCTCCAAACACACAGTGGGATCAGCGGGACCAGGACGCCTGTCCCACTACAGGGGGTCATGTGACTCATGTTGATGTCCAGGTGTGTCCACCTGTCGGTGTGTGTGTGTGGACAGACAGAATGTGAGCTCATTGTTGGTGTTTGGTCCACAGAGTGGAGCAGCAGAGCTCAGAGGTTCCCACTGGTCTACAGGATCAGACTCAGCTGGACTCCATATTTAAGGTGTGTACATATCCAACATCTACTGGTCCATCTGTTCTGTCCAATCATGTCCTGCTGCTGGTTTCAGACCAGTGGACGTAACTGTGTCCAACATGGACCTGAGCTTTGGTCCATGGCTGGACTTTGTGTCTTCATCATGTTTTGTGTTCCAGCTGCTGGAGGAGAACATCTGCACTTTTGTTAAGAACGAACTAAAGAAGTTCCACCAGGTTCTGAGGACAGATTGCCCAGAATGCTTAGAGAGTCTGAGTGATGAGGACGAAGAGCAGAGGAGCAGCTCCGAGGCTTTTCTGCAGATCACACTGAACTTCCTGAGGAGGCTGAAGCAGGAGGAGCTGGCTGAGCATCTGCACCGCAGTAAGACCATTCTGTACCGATTGAACAGATGAAAATACTGGATTTACTGTGAGACTGATGGTTTGATCTGGGTCTGCATTCAGGAAGTCATTTTGGAGTTCAGCAGCGGAAACTGAAACGTAACCTGCAGCAGAAGTTTGAGTGTGTGTTTGAGGGCATCGCTAAAGCAGGAAACCCCAAAACCCTCCTGAACCAGATCTACACAGAGCTCTATGTCACAGAGGGAGGGGCTACAGAGGTCAGCCAGGACCATGAGGTCAGACTGATTGAAACAGCATCCAGGAACCCACACAGACAACCGACAACCATCACATGTGAAGACATCTTTAAAACACCAGCTGACAGAGATCGACCAATCAGAACGGTGCTGACAAAGGGCGTGGCCGGCATCGGGAAAACAGTCTTAACACAGAAGTTCAGTCTGGACTGGGCTGAAGACAAAGCCAACCAGGACATCCACTTCATATTTCCATTCACCTTCAGAGAGCTGAATGTGCTGAAACAGAAGAAGTTCAGCTTGGTGGAACTGGTTCATCACTTCTTCACTGAAACCACAGAAGCAGGAATCTGGATCTTTGCAGACCACCAGGTGGTGTTCATCTTAGATGGTCTGGATGAGTGTCGACCTCCTCTGGACTTCAACAACCCTCAGATCCTGACTGATGTTACAGAGTCCGCCTCAGTGGATGTGCTGCTGATGAACCTCATCAGGGGGAACCTGCTTCCCTCTGCTCGCCTCTGGATAACCACACGACCTGCAGCAGCCAATCAGATCCCTGCTCAGTGTGTTGACATGGTGACAGAGGTCAGAGGGTTCAAGGACCCACAGAAGGAGGAGTACTTCAGGAAGAGGTTCACAGATGAAGAACAGACCAACACAATCATCTCCCACATCCAGAGGTCACGAAGCGTCCACATCATGTGTCACATCCCAGTCTTCTGCTGGATCACTGCTACAGTTCTGGAGGACGTGTTGAAGACCACAGACAGAAGACAACTGCCCAAGACCCTGACTGACATGTACATCCACTTCCTGGTGGTTCAGGCCAAACTGAAGAACGTCAAGTATGATGGAAGATCTGAGACAGATTCACCCTGGAGTCCAGAGACCAGGAAGATGATTGAGTGTCTGGGAAAACTGGCCTTTGAGCAGCTGAAGAAAGGAAACCTGATCTTCTATGAATCCGACCTGACAGAGTGTGGCATCGATATCAGCTCAGCCTCAGTGTACTCAGGAGTGCTCACACAGGTCTTTATAGAGGAGAGAGGACTGTACCAGGACCAGAGGTTCTGCTTCATCCATCTGAGTGTCCAAGAGTTTCTGGCTGCTCTTCATGTCCATCAGACCTTCACCAACACTGGAGTCAATCTGATGTCAGGACAAACATCTGTTTGGTCTAAACTATCAAAGGACAAATCTGTCCAGTTGTACCAGACCGCTGTGGACCAGGCCTTACAGAGTCCAAATGGACACCTGGACCTGTTCCTGCGCTTCCTCCTGGGCCTATCACTGCAGACCAATCAGAGTCTCCTACACGGTCTGGTGAAACCAACAGGAAGCAGCTCAAAGACCAACCAGAAAACTGTAAAGTACATCAAGAAGAAGATCAGTGAGAATGTGTCTGCAGAGAGAAGCATCAACCTGTTCCACTGTCTGAATGAACTGGAGGATGGATCTCTGGTGGATCAGATCCAACAGTACCTGAGATCAGGACGTCTGTCCACAGAACAACTGTCTCCTGCTCAGTGGTCAGCTCTGGCCTTCATCTTACTGTCATCAGAAGAAGACCTGGATGTGTTTGACCTGAAGGAATACTGTGGTTCAGAGGAGGTTCTTCTGAGGCTGCTGCCAGTGGTCAAAGCCTCCAACAAAGCTCTGTGAGAACAAACAGTCTGATCAAACATCTCAAATATGGATCTATCATTTCATTAAGATCAATAACTTTATACTCATGCCTTTTGTTTTGTCCAGACTCAGTGGCTGTAACCTGTCAGACAGAAGCTGTGAAGCTCTGTCCTCAGTTCTCAGATCCCAGTCCTGTAGTCTGACACATCTGGATCTAAGCAACAATGACCTGAAGGATTCAGGAGTGAAGATCCTGTCAGATGGACTGAAGGGTCCAGGATGCAGACTGGACACTCTCAGGTCAGGGTTCAACACAGAACACAACACATCATTTCAATGTTTGTCTGCAGTTGTTGGATGGATTGAACTTGTCAGTGGTTGTTTGTGTTGAACTCCAGACCAGTTCTACTGATCTTCAATTGTGTTCAGAGTCTGGAACTCATAGACTTTACACATTGAAGTCCTGTTGGTGAAGTCCCATGCATTCACAGACTCTGTTCAATGACTCCAACGCCACTGATCTCCATTCTCAGTTGATGCATGTGATGTTTTGTGTTGCAGATTGTCAGGATGTCTGATCACAGAGGAAGGATGTTCTTCTCTGGTCTCGGCCCTGAAGTCCAATCCGTCCCATCTCAGACTGATAGACCTGAGCTACAACCATCCAGGAGCCTCAGGACAGGAGCTGTGTGCTCTAGTGGAGGATCCACACTGGAGACTGGACACTGTCAGGTATGGACTGAGCTGATGCATCCACAGATAATGGCAGATAGAACAGGTAGAGCTGACAGGAACCATCTGTCAGAGCTGGGATCCATCCTGTATGAAGGTCCAGCCCATGTTCACAGACAAACACACTCAGTGATTCAGAAGGAACCATTTAGTGGATCTGAACAGAAAAGCTTCAGTGGATCAGAGGGATGGAATGTTCATGTTTCCAGCTGACCTCTGACCCTCCTCCTCCTTTCAGGTTGGATCCTGCTGGAGTCCGATGGCTGACACTGAGGAGACGTAAGTGTGGAAGTGGAAGGATGAGCTGGTAGCTGATTGGTCAGGACTAGTGTTGTTTATGTCAGCCTGTTTTAATTTTAGTTTTAGTCTAGTCTTTGTGCCAAACTCTCAGTTCAGTCTTGATTAGTTCAAGTCACGTTCATAGTTTTTTCGTCTAGTCAAGTTTTAGTCGACTAAAACTCTGAGCATTTCAGTCATATTTTAGTCAGAATAATACAGAACTATTTTCATCTAATTTTAGTTGACGAAAACTGATGACATTTCAGTCTTGTTTTAATCAATTAAAATTGTATTTTAGTCTCTTTTTAGTAATGCAATTCTATTTAATCTGGTCAATATAGTCTTGACAAATCAATATTTTCATTCAGGTAAACCCATTTTAGTTCAAACAAGGTTATATTATCATTCTTATGGACTCAGAAATATATTATATGCTGTTACTTTCCATATTTGTATGAATATTCATGAGGGCCAGTCTGGTGAGTCCAGACAAAATTACTTCCGAACCCAGCCCGGGTCCTGTCTGGCTCAGTTCGGGTTGCAGTACTCTACCATGTGGACCCGGACCTGGAGCAGGTCTTTTTGGACCCTTGACGTTTGGAGCATGAGACGGAAGGCGAACCATCCAGACTTCAAGTGCAAACCAGAGGAGGTGAACTGCCTGGGTGTGAAACGTCTAGTAACCTGCGGACCGCACAATTTCAGAAACACCTGCAGTAATGAAACTAAAGATTATTACGTCAATTCATCTTGTCTTGTTAACGAAAATGAAGATACATTTTATCACAGTTTTTGTTTTGTAAACTACATTTAGTCTCGTTTTTATTAGTCAACAACATTGGATTACACATTTAATTATAGTTAATGTCACATGACCACCATTTTCGTTATGTCTCATCTCGTTTTCGTCACGCGATAAAGGTTCGTCGACGAAGATATTTTGTCATAATTTTCGTTGACGAAAGCAACACTAGTCAGGACTGGTACCACATGGACCCCCATACCCTAAGCAGTGAGTCCTCAGGTCCAGTCCCAGACTATTTAGTGCATATCAGAGCTCTAGTGTCTTTATGCACATTTACAGTCTGTACTGTCACTGTGAGACAAAGAATACAAATACAACCAAGAAGATCCAAAACACAACAGAGTTCATCAGGATGAGAAGTTTGGCTGAGGAACAAACTCAGATGAAACCTCCAAAACACTTCTAGGAACTTTTATTATCCATCAGATAAAGAATCTGATTCAGTGAGGAAAAGTACTGAGTTTAGATCCAATAAGTAAACAAAGTCATTGTGGAGAAGATTGGAATCTACAAATCCAACATTAGATTCATTAGCACCAACTAAATGAAAACAACAATTCAATCAAACAGAAAATACTATGAGTCCAAACCAAACCAATGAAAGTCCATGGTTCGTTCCATGGTTCAGTCTGTGGTTCGGTCCAGTCTCTTCTATATGGATTCATCAACTCAATCCAACATTTGTCACATCTGTGTTTTTAGTCTATTTCCACATTTCAATCCTGTGCTGGATCCATTAAACCAGCTGGTTCCAGTGGGCCGTCCTTCACTGGACCATTTGTGTTGTTGGTTTTTTTCCTGCTGTCAACATGATTGTAAACACACACATTTGATGGGAGCCCTGAAGCTGTTGGGACATGTGAGCCCAGTCCAAACCATGACACAAACATTCAACCTTCATGTTGAACACTGGCTCCATCCTCTAATTGTCTTCAATGCAGATTCCTGCTCATAAACCTCCCAATGGTTTTGTGTGTCAGCTCCATCCAGCCTCTCTCTGGACTGTTTGGATGATGCTCTGATCAAATCCATGTACACATTTGGACACTTCCACTCACTTGTTCTTTTCAACACTTCCTTTAATGGTTCACATATTGAATTGATCTAAACCTGGGGCTCAAATCCATCGTTTGTCCCATTCTTTGTGTTTCTGTCAAGAACTGAAAATCTGTTCAATACCATTTGATTTTCTGTTTGACAAAGAAGGAAAATCCAGTCCTTTACAAATGTTGAATCTGCTGTTTCTGATCAGGAAAATCAAACAGGAAAATCCAATCGACTGTTTTTATTGAACGTCTGTTGGTGAAAATGTGCTCAGAAACAACAGATCCGTCTAGAAAACACTGGATTGATCTGTTATTGATCAGTATTGATCAGAGTCCGACTCACACATGATCCATCCATCAATAACAGTTGAATTGAACCCAGTGATGTGTTTAGACTGTCAGCCAATCAGCTGATCAATGATCAATAACTGCAGCTGTTTTGTGTTTTCTTCTGTCCATCAGATTTCTGTGAACTCACCCTGGATCCAAACACAGCGAACGAACGCCTCAAACTGTCTGAAAACAACAAGAAGGGGGAAGGAGTGGAGGAGGTTCAGTCATATCCTGATCATCAGGACAGATTTGAAGTCTGTCCTCAGCTGATGTGTTCAACTGGTCTGACTGGTCGCTGTTACTGGGAGGTCCAGTGGAGTGGAAATGTTGAAATATCAGTGACGTACAGAGGAATCAGAAGGAAAGGAGACAGTTTAGACTGTAGGTTTGGAGAAAATGATCAGTCCTGGAGTCTGAACTGTGATGCAGGTGGATACAGGGCCTGGCATAAAAATGAATGCACAGTCCTCCTTCAGTCCTCCTCCTCCTCCTCCTCCTCCTCCTCCTCTGGTACAGTATCAGTGTATGTGGACTGTCCTGCTGGATCTGTGTCCTTCTATGAAGTCTCCTCTGACAAACTGATCCACCTCCACACCTTCAAAACCACATTGACTGAACCACTGTTTGGAGGGTTTGGACTGTGGAGCCCAGGATCCACAGTGTGTTTGTGTGGTGTGTAGTTGTGTGTTAGTGTGATGCAGTGTTGGGCAAGCTCCTTGGAAAATGTAGTGAGCTAAGCTACCAGTTACTCTGCCGTGAATGAAGCTTCACTACACAGAAGCTACCACCCAGACAAACACCGCAGAAGTAGCTCACTACATGTGAAACTACTTTAAGTTGCGCCAACTTAACATGACAGTAAACATAAGAAACTACATGTTTAAATTACCAAATACATGCAAAGTCAATACCACTGGGTTATCAGTATTTCAGAGTAACTATAATTACAGACCAAAGAACAAAAATTACTGGCCAAATACTGACATCTGCAGACCAGGAAGTTAACAATGCTCACTTCGGTCCAGTTGGAGTTCAAAGTCACGTGGAAGTGGAGGGCAGTAAACAGAATACTTTGGATGGCTGTGCAGACAGGGGACTGACTAAAAACCAGGCGTTTCACCCAGGGGTGGGGCTCTACGTCCTGCGTCACACACATCATGGACATCGTGGACAGTGCACTTTGAGTTTATCTGATTGGTTTTGATGTGTGGAAGAGAATAATTTATTTAAGGTGAAATATGAACAAGCATGCACTGTCAACTTCAGATTTAAGAATTTTATTGAAACAAATGTTCAAAAATAACTGTAACCCTATGTTTGCCTCATGTTGAATACATTTACATTCATGCAGTTGCTTGTGTGTCCAGTAAAACTAACAAACTGCTCCTGATTAAGTCAGGATCATTTTATAATAGTGAGGAAATACTACTGATGGATTTTTGGGTAAACTTAATAGAGTAGTCTGACATGTCACTGTTTCTAAAACAGGATGTTTTTCTGGACTACTTAAAAAAAAAAAAAAAAATCAAAAATTGAGAGTATCCCCACTTCTCCAGGGACCACTACACCACTGACAAACTGGTTCCTTTAGTGCAGTTTATCAAACTGGGGGTGTGAAGTCTTTCCGGGGGGATCATGGGATCAGTCCTGGGTGTTTTTTTTTGTTCTTTAGGATAGAACATGTATCAGGTGGAACTAATGTTTTAGCGTTGGAGCACCCTGAACTCATTTTAGGGATGTACACCAAACTATTCTACTGCCATGGTGACAAAGAGTTTAGGTTTGGACAATGAACAAGGACTGGAAAAGACACATGGGATGGGACATGTTTGTGTTTTGAACCAGTTTGGACAGTTTGGACTTGAATGTTCTGAACTGTCCAATAGAAACGGGCTCATGGACCCACTGATATTGGTCACATGTTCATCTGTGGAACCAACATGTGTTTGTTGTTCGAAAAAAAAAAAGTAACTTCATCGTCATATTGTCTCAGTGAGTGGTCTGGTTGAGTTTATTTAGCAAAAATCTAAGTTATTTTTCAGAGGGGAACCGGCTGTAATGCTCTTTACTGTGAGTTTAGTGCCTCTGAAAAGAGCCTTTGTGATGATCATCGTCCACACACCTCAGCCAACAACCGTTGGATGTTCTGCAGAACACCCAGTCCCTCACCGAGGTGAAGTTAGCAGCGGGTTGGATATTCGACGGACATTCAAAACCATCGACTTAGGGACTATCAATAAATTACTGCTCTAAACGTTTTTCTTCAATAGCTTCTCCAAACCAATCTCAAATTCTTATAATAAAGAGGACCTTTAGGAAACACCACTTCAGTCCTGTTAGTCCTGTGCTCAGATCTGTGCACTGGCTTCCTGTGGCTCAGAGAATAGACTTTTAAACAGCTCTGCTGGTCTAGAAGTCTGTCCATGGTCTAGAACCAAAGTACATCTGGGACATGTTGGTCTCATTTGAACCATCTGGGACCCTGAGAACCTCATGGACTGGTCTTTTGCTGGTGCCCAGAGTCAGGACTAAACAGATGCAGCTGTGTTTCAGTTCTATGTGTTTCAGTTCTATGCAGTTAAACTCTGGTACAGTCTTCCTGATGACGTCACACAGACCTGAACTGTGTCAGTGTTTCAGTCCAGGCTGAAAACAGTTCTGTTCAACTGAGCATAGAACAACTGAAAGGGTTCTATCTGACCTCTGACCTTTTACTTTGTTTTAATGGATTATTATTTATGTTTTAACTGTAATTGTGTGTTTTTAATCTGTCTCTTTTCCATTTTTGTAAAGCGCTGTGAATTGCCCTGTGTATGAATTGTGCTAGACTAATAAATCTGCCTTGCCTTGCCACTTAGTATTTCTCTCAAGTCTGTATTAATATTTTTTATGAATATTATTCATATTTTTAGGAAAAAATGTCTGTTTTTCTTCAATAGCTTCCTGGTCATGTGAGCCAGCGACTCCAAACCAATCTCAAATCATGTTAATAAAGAGGACCTTTAGGAAACACCACTTAATATTTCAGTCTAGTCTATATTAATATTTTTATGAATATTATTCATATTGTTTTTACAAAAAATGTCTGTTTTTCTTCAACAGCTTCTCAGTCATGTGAGCCAGCAACTCCAAACCAATCTCAAATTATGATGATGATGGATTAGATTTATATAGTGCTTTTCTATGAACGCATACTCAAAGCGCATACAGTGGATCCATTATTCATTCACTCTCACACTCTCCCTCTGGTGGTGGTAAACTACATCTGTATCCACAGCTGCCCTGGAGCAGACTGACGGAAGCGTGGCTGCCAATTTGCGCCTACCACCACCGAACATTCATACACCAGTGTGAGTAGCAGCACTGGAGGCAAGGAGGGTGAAGTGTCTTGCCCAAGGACACACCAGCATGTGGACAGAGTGGGATTCGAACCACCAACCCTTCGGTTATTGGACGACCCGCTCTACCATCATATTATAATAAAGAGGACCTTTAGGAACCACCACTTATTATTGCTCTCCAGTCTATATTAATATTTTTAATGAATATTATTCATGTTTTTATGAAAAAATGTCAATTTTTCTTCAATAGCTTCCCAGTCACGTAACCCAGCGAATCCACCACTTTATGTTGACGTTAAGACTATATTCATATTTGTCATGAATATTATTCATATTTGTAGTAAATATATTATTTTATAGATTTGATAAAATATTATTAATATTTTAGGACTAGTGTTACAGATGGAAATGTGAACATTCCAGTTTGAATTTGGCTCAAGTCTTTATTATAGTTTATATAAATGTCATCAATATTTTTATAGAATAGAGGCCAATCTTTCTGAAAAGTTTCCAAATATATGTCACAGGGACATCCAAACTATTACTAATTTTTATCTGCCATTTTCAATTTTTTCTGTCAACACACAATATGTAATTTTCCAAATTTTTAAACATTGCTAATTATGTGCAGTACTGTCCTGAGGTTTGGACTGCAATTACAATGCTTAGCAGTAGTTGGCGGTATGGCAAACCTTAAGAAGAATGTCCGGGAAAATGTGCTAAACTGCTAACTCACAGATTTTTAGCAGAAAGATTGAGCAATGGAACGGTTTCAAAAAGGTTAAAGACAGAAATGTACAGATCTTTGGGAAAAAGCTGGTAGTAAAGAACTCATCATTAGATCACTACTTTCGCACAGTTGTGTTGACATAAATATTACACCTCAACAGTGGCGCTTAGTCACACAAGATTTGTTCAAAAACAATGACACACGCAATGTAAACTGGTTGAGGTTCGTCTGGAGAGAGGACAGGTGTGGAATCAGAATGAATGGGCTTCATGCGGGTAATTTGTTCTATATAAATTTTGTTCACCCAAAGCATTTAAATATTAAGCTTTAGATTACTGAGTCATTGATGTTTTATATGTGAAGCAGTTTTGATGTAAGGATTCAAACTAAAGCCCGACCGGTTGTAGCTTATCACCGATTAATCAACATCAGTCAATATGTAACTGATATATATTAATTTAAGTTTTTGCTGTGCGGAGATTCTGTGGCTCCGTTCCTGTGTCTGTGCTGCACACTGCCCCAATACCCCACCCCACCCCCCCACACACACAGAGCAGTGAAGTGCCCCTACACCTCTGACACTCACTCGGCTGCAGCAGAGAAACAGTGAAAGAAACTGCATTTATTTTACTCCATGGTAAGTTGTGACTTTGTAAAACAATATAACACTACACTTTAGTGCCCCATGAGAAAAACGTCTTTGCAGAAACACGCTGTCAGGGTACGCCAAGGAGAACATTCTAGTTTTTTTTAATGCAAGTTTTAGAGAGCGTATGACAGCGGTTTAACGTCATGTAAGTTGCACCTCTGTGAAATAAACAAAGACATAAGCAACTGTTTATTCTCATGTCCACCATTATCTAATATAAGACTATTATACAGCGTTTTAAAGTTATGTAAATTATCTTTGTGAAATAAACAAGGATGCAACTGTTAATCAATATGTCTACCATTATCTAATATAAGGGTGTATTCACACCTGCCTTGTTTGGTCCGTTTCAAACGGACCAGAGTTCCTTTGCTCCCTTGGTTCGGACCTTTTGGGCTGGTGTGAATAAAACCCACCGAACTCTGATCCAGACCAAACAAGTGAACCCAGACCCAGCTGAAGAGGTGGTCTGGGCACAGTTCCATACGAACCCTGGTGTGGTTCGTTTGAGGTGTGAAAGCAGCCTGGACCTGATCCGACACAGTTGGGTTTTTTGCTGTTGTGTAAATGGTGCATTATTACTTCCTATTTGCACTGTAGAAAGGCTACCTGGCTAAACTACTGGCTAAAACGGTGATATAGGATAGCTCCACAAGCAGTACGTAGTGCTAATGCTTTTGGAGAACAGTCTGTAGACAGGGCCGTTTCAAGATATCTGGGGGCCCTAGGCAAGAAAGTAAAGTGAGGCCCTTAATACGCGAAGATGTGGTAGTCGAATCACCGAAGAAGAAAAATAAAATCCCTGTTTTCTGGTGCATTTAATGAGTCATGAATTACTCTGTATTATGCAACACAGAGTATCCACCAGAGTGTAGTAAAGGACACAGGGCCGGATCTACTAAGATCCCAGTTTGCGTGTAGTAATTTGCTTGCGCAAATTAGAATTTTGCATGGGGGGCTGAACCTCGGTTTGCGGGTGGTTTATCAAGATTGCTTGCACAATTGTCAGCAGGTGCAAAGTGTTAGAGACCGCCCTATTTAAATGAGGATTTTGCGCGTTTGTTTGTTGGTTTGCAGCATGGCAAGTTTAGAGACAAGAAAGCGTAAAGCTAAATTTGACCCTCTGGAATTAGAGGTGTTGGTTGATGAAGCAAACCAACACTTAGATGAGCTAAAGCAGAGAACTCTGACGATTGCACAAAGGAACGCTGTATGGGAGAAAATCTGCCAAAAAGTAAATGCTGTTGGTAAAACGAGGCGAACAATGGATGAAGTAAAAAGAAGATATCAAGACATTAGAAGGAGAACAAAAGAAAAATTGGCACACAACAGAACATCGGCAAATAAAACGGGTGGAGGCCCAGCGGATGAAATCCCTCTGACCGGCATTGAGGAGCAGGTGCAGTGGACGTTCTGCGAAGAGCAAGTCGCTGGAATTGCCGGGTATGACACTCTGGACCCAACAGCAGAACAAGGTAGGCGAATAGTAACACACTTTTTCGTTTGAAAATATTTTAATTTACCAAATAACAAATGAATGTACCTCCCGTGGTAACATTTTGCTGTCTATTAAGTTAAATCCCCAACAAAAAACATTTCTCTTTGTTTGATATGCAGAATCTTCATCAGAAGTTCAGCCACTCCCCCCAAATCCCACCAAAGCAGCTGCCACCCCTTCAGAGCCTCCAAAGGACCCAGAGGACATTGATTTGGAGTTGCTAAGGGAACAAAAGAAACAGTCTGCAGCCCTTCAGACAACTGCACGGGAGATGCGAGCGGCGTCATCCTTGGCACGGGCGGTCAGGCGCGACACTCAGGCCATTGCCACACACAGCAGACAAGTGGTCAGCGCACTGTCCGCCCTGATGATGGCCGTCAATTCTGTGGCGAGAGGACTAGAGGCAATGACTGCTCTCCTTCCAGGTATGGACGCGGGCCGGCCAACTCCTACGGAAACGGCAAGGCAGCCGGGGACTGGAGAGACGTACACGGCTGGCAAATTCCACCTGCGCAAAAGAAAATGACCGGGTGACGTTTTGAAGACAAAGGAAAAGAAGACTCATCCTGATCACGTTTAAGTTGTCTTACATTTTGCTGTAAATATTTATTTTGTGTGTAAAATAAGCTTTACCATGAAGAGGTTTTTTTTTTTTGCCACGTTTTGTGACTGAAGCCATGAGTCTTTGATTCTGCGGGGCTTCACATAATTTAACGTTTAGGAGACTGAATATTTCGTTTGATGATATGCTTGTATTAATTTAGAAAGTGACTGAAATCACCTTTTTTCAATAAATGTTTTGCTTAACTTTGCAATGCTCTTCATTGGGTCACACTAACCAAAGGGAACGGGCTTGCGCTCGTATTCTAATCTACAGCATATGTTTAATCGAGGTGCTTTTCTGCATTTTGCGGGGCTTAACATAATTTGACGTTTAGGAGACTGAATATTTTGTTTGATGATATATTTATATTAATTTAGAAAGTGATTTAAATCACCTTTTTTCAACAACTGTTTTGCTTAACTTTGCAATGCTCTTCATTGGGTCACACCAACCAAAGGGAACGGGCTTGCACTCGTATTCTCATCTACAGCATATGTTTAATCAAGGTGTTTGTCTGCATTACATACCATTAAATGACAAAAGAAAAATAAACACATACCCCACACACCTCACAAGAAGTGACTCTGAATGAGACTGGTGCGTGTCTGCGTCCCCGCAGCATTCGGTTGTTGCTCCATACGGAGGGACAGGCCGACGTTGTCTTCCGGCATGGCATCATGCTCCAGTCCGTGTAGCTTGGCGATGTTATGGAGCATGCAGCAGGTCACCACAATCTGGGCCACTTTTTCTGGCCTGTACAACAGTGCTCCTCCAGTGCGGTCCAGACAACGGAACCTGCTCTTCAGGATTCCGAAGGTGCGCTCCACGACATTCCGTGTGCGTATATGGGCCTCGTTGTACCTGTTCTCTGCGGCAGTGGTCGGGTTGAGAACAGGTGTCAGGAGGAAGGGGTGTAGGGGGTATGCACTATCACCTTAAAAAACACATGAATCAATATGAGACATGTTCTTGTTTTTAATGCAAGTAATTATTTTACAAAGGAATGTACAATTTGACTCACCTACAAGCCAGCCATCTCCAAACTCGCCATTTCTCAACTTGGAAAACAGAGCACTGTTTCTCAGAATATAGGAGTTGTGTACTGACCCGGGATATTTGGCCACAATGTTGGTTATGATGCCTTTGGCATCACAAACGCACTGCACATTCAATGAATGCGTGTGTTTTCGATTTCTGTACACATGCTTGGTGTCTGCGGGGGGCACAAGCTGCACATGGGTGCAGTCAATCGCTCCTATAACTCTGGGGAATCCAGCTACCGCAAAGAAGCCTTGTTTGGTCCCATTCAAGGAGGTCTGAGTGTGAGGAAACCTAATAAACTTGGCCATCCAGCGCAACATGGCATTTAGGGCCTCAGAAAGCACTTCTGAAAAACGGGACTGGGAGATCCCAGCTGTGAATGCCACCGTTCGCTGGAAAGATCCAGATGCAAAAAAATGTAAACTTGCCAGGAGTTTTGTCATTGCCGGTACTGCCTGACTCCTTCTTGTGGCTGGTTCCAAATCTGCTTTGATTTCGTCCAACAGCTCCAAAATGGCAAAGCTGGATAGGCGATATCTTTAAATTAGTGTTTCCTCATTCATACCAAAGATGTTCACACGAGGGTGAAAAATGCATTCTCTGCGTCTTCTTTCATTATTTCTGCGTCTCCTTCTTGAAACAACGACGGCAGCCATGTGTGTGTAATTACTCATCCAAACTGTTTGCACCTCTGTTTGAAACGTGTTATTTATAGGCGCAGTTTCAATCAGCAAAATTGCTTTCTGGTTTGATAAATCACTCTGCGTGCGCTAAATTATTATATTTACATTTTCTCCTCCCACCACACGCACAACTGCGTGTAAATGCCCCAAATTGCATATTCATTAAGGCAAACGTACTAACTGGATGCAGCCACGCTGTTTTGCACATTTGAAGGACGCAGCCCTTATTGCGCACTGTTAGTAAATCAGTTTGTACATTTTTTTGCGCGTGCAATGAGTTTGCACACGTTTTAATACACGCAAACCTTTGATAGATCCGGCCCACAGTGTCCTCAATTAGGCATTGTTGATGGGAATGACACAAATTGTCACTATCAGTTGGCGCTGACAGAAATTTAAGCAAAGCACCTGAAAAAGAAAAAAAAAAAGGCATTTGGTGAGTAGGCTTACTTTTGTCCTTATTCTAGAAGTATATGATTAAAGTGCGGAGGATTTGATAGTAACTTTGCAGGAGAAGAACTTCACTTCCCATAATGCACCAAAATGTAACGTCAGACCTCATCTGGGAAAACTACCTGAGCACATGGTGCAAAGTGTTGCGATGTGTTGATGGGCAAGTGTGGGAAATATAGATAATTACAGAGTTTAAAATGGAGGATTGTGATTACATGGTTCACAGACACCACCATTCATTTTTTTGATGTTGTATTTGAATATTCTGAATATTTGACGATTTTGAAAAGTGTTGTAATTTCCTAATTATTCTAATTGTTCCTGAATGCCTCATGTATTGTTTACGTGTGCTTTCCTTGAACGTGAAGAAAAAAACGCAGTAAGGGCACAGAGCTGATGTGAGGGACTTTAACAAATGTTGGCTTGAAAATACAAACTTTTACTGCAGTCCTCCTCTAGTCCTCTTCTGAGCCTAAACCAGCTGACACACAAGAAACATATGTACTGATGAGACGGACAAACGCAATGGAAAAGGGACATTTTTCTCCTAATAGGATGGACAGATCACCAACGGAAATTGCTAGCTAACCGAAAATGTCCGTTGAACTGGATGGATTATTTGTCCAAACTGGATGGGATTCATAGGAGCAGACGATTTTGTTTGGAATACAGTTGTGTCGGTGACCGCAGCAGGAGCAGACCACCGTCCAGAGTAAGTGAAAACACTTCAGTAGGCTGAGCTTTGGCTTTTCATGACTAAATACTGTTAATGCTGTCGTACTTTGGTCCTCCACATCAAAATTATTTAGCTCAAAAGAAGTTTTGGAACGCTGTACAACAGTAGAGAAGGGCGATTGAGAAGCTGTGTTTCTTCTCTCCTTAAATTCTTCACACAGAACACAGTTGTGTTGTGTGTATATGATTAGTTCTTGAACTGAATCCTCTCCCTCTCATGATAACATCTATCTGTGTGTTTGGTCACTGATGTGAGGGCTTTTGTTCGCACACTTTCAAACATATCACACAGTTGTAGCCCATTTGGAGAAAACAATGGTTTACTTAATACTTACTGCTGTGTCGTTGGCGTTTTTCCTCTTCTTCTTTCTTTTTTGTCTTTTTGCAAACCCTGAAGGGTAGGAGCGCTTAATCATTGCTGTTTTTAAATGCTCGTGCCGCTGTGTTCAGTGTGGACAGACCATTTGTTCCTCCACTGACAGCAAGTGGGGGGTGTGATGGGGGGTGCACGAGGGCAGACATTTCTACATGACCCTCATAGCGTTTGTCATTGCATAGGGGGAATCCCCCTAGTTTAGGGGGCCCCAGTCACAAAACAGTACAGGAGAGGGTTAGCGCTGTCTCACTGTGGTGGTGTGTTTACAATGGATGGTTTTTAATAAGTTGTACAGATAAATGACCATGCAGCCATCGGGGACCCTCTTCAGCGAGGGGGCCCTAGGCAACTGCCTACCTTGCCTACGTCATTGCGACGGCTCTGTCTGTAGATACACTAGCAGAACTCCAACTACAGACCCGTTACATCTGCGCGAATAAGAGCGACAGTCACAACATGATGTACACATGAACTCTGTAGACATCTGTCTGTGTCTTCGTTGTTGACAAATGAATTCTACAATACTGTAAACCTGACGTTGCATCAAATGCTTTTGCTGCTCAAACATTTGTGCAAACGTCTGCATCTGTAAAAAACATATCGCTATGACGATAACAAAAACAGCAGCAAAATGTCCATGATTCTCAAGGTTAATGACGTTCATTTTGTCTTCTGTTTATGTAAATATACTATTTTCTTTGGTTCAGACAAGGAATAGTTTTTAGACGTTTCCTGCTTGACAGTTTCGACTGTGACTCCAGTCTTCCTCAGAAGTGTCGTCTGACTTGTTGCTGACGTGTCATTTATCAGCTGGTCGGCTCGATGGACCAATCAGAGCCTGTCGAGCTGACCGTGCCTTCTCCGCCTTGGGTGGTCTCTGGACAAACACACTTCAAAACCAATGAAAAATGGTTGCGGAACCTATCAAAACACACCCTCACGGAATCAGAGAAAACAGTATTAACTAAAGGACTAAATTTTGCCATTACACCCAAAAAAATACCACATGATGAATATATCCTTGCCACAGAACTAGCATGCCAAAAAATCCAAGACCAGGGACAGAAAGCAGAACTCCGAAATGCGGTAGCAGGGATCCTCAAATCAGCCAAACCACCACACAGGAACATTAGGAAGGAGGAAGAAAAAGCAATAAACTCACTAAACGGGACAAGTCAATCACCATCCTACCATCCGGCAAAGGCAGAACCATGGTTATAATGGACACAGAAACATACGAACAACAGATGGACAGAATGTTAGGAGACAGAAACACATATGAAATACTGAAAAAAGACCCCACAGAGGAAAAGAAAAGGACACTAAAAACACTACTGAAACCACTACTAGAAAACAATAAAATAACACGGGACGCATATGACCACCTCATACCCACAGCTAACATCATCCCTCGGATATATGGAACCCCCAAAATACATAAAAAGGACACCCCTCTACGCCCAATAGAAGACAGCATCAGTTCAGTCACATACAACCTCTCCAAAGCCATAGTAGAAATACTCAAACCCCTCCTAGGCACAACACAACACCACTGCAAGAATTCAAAACAACTAGCTCAAGAACTCAACAACATAACTGTAGAAAAAAACGAAATCCTCATTTCACACGATGTCATATCCCTGTTCACCAAAACCCCCGTGGACGTCACACTACACATTGTACAAGAACACTTAAAACAAGACCGGACCCTCAAAAAACACACAAACCTGACAGCTGAAGACATATCCACACTTCTAAATTTCGTTGCCAAATCCACATATTTTCAGTTCAAAAACAAAACATACAGACCGAAAGAAGGATTCGCTATGGGAGACCCACTATCTGCAATCATGAGCAGTTTTTTCATGGAGGACCTGGAAACCAAAGCCATCCACACGGCACCCACCCACTGCAAACCATCACTGTGGAAAAGATACATATATGACATTCTGGAAAAATAAAAACCGGACACACACAAGAACTCACAGACCACTTAAACAGTATTGATAAAACTGGGAACATACAATTCACCCACGAAGAAGAAATAAACCGGACCATATCATTCCTGGACATGAACATCCACCACAGAGAAGACGGCAGTATTAAAATCACAGTTTACAGGAAACCCACACACACCAACCAGTACCTCCTCTGGACATCAGAACACCCCACAGCACACAAACTCTCCGCTGTCAGAACACTTTATGAACGGGCCACCATCATAACTGATGAACACGACAAACAGGAGGAGGAAAAACCTATTCAGCATGCGCTTACACTGTGTCAGTATCCCAAATGGGCCATCAACAAAGGCAGACAACAAGTCAAAAACAAAGAAAAGAAGAGCAAAGACAAAAAAACAAAACACACAAAAAAGACCGACGATAAACCCAAAGATTTCATAACCCTACCATACATCCGGGGGATAACAGAACCAATACAGAGGGTCATGAAAAAACACCACATCAAAACTGTCATTAAACCACACACAAAACTCCGTCAACTACTCGTACACCCAAAGGACAAAATAGCACCGGAACAGAAATGTAATGTCATATACGAGATACCGTACAAATCATGCAACAAAACATACATCGGGGAAACAGGAAAAAAAGAACACCAAAAAGAATGCGAAAAGGAGACAGTGGGGAGATTCACATGGACTCAGAAGGAAAAACCCGAACAGGAGAACTTAAAATCGGCCATCACGGACCACTGCAGAAGACATAACTATATCATGGACTGGGATAAGGGCACAATCAGAACATCTGAAACAAACAAATTCAAACGTTGGATGAAGGAGGCAATAGAGATCAGGAAGCAGGCGAGCGGCGCCATCAACCGGGACGAGGGGGCGTACACCCTCTCTCACACCTGGGATTCCCTCCTCCACAGACCACCCAAGGCGGAGGAGGCACGGTCGGCTCGATGGGCACTGATTGGTCCGTCGAGCCGACCAGCTGATAAATGACACGTCAGCAACACGTCGGATGACACTTCTGAGGAAGACTGGAGTCACAGTCGAAACTGTCAAGCAGGTAACATCTAAAAACTATTCCTTGTCTGAACAAAAGACAATAGTATATGTCCATGATTCTCTCCTTTCACTTTGGACTTGGCGCTTTAATGGACACTGCTCATTTCTGTCCAATGGATGAACCACCTCAGCACACCTGGTTTTGTTTACAGATTTGGGTCCACTTACAAAAATGGACAATGTGAAAGCGAACTGCACAAAAAAAAAAAAAAAAGAAAAAACACATTTGGTCTGGCCCAAAGCAAGTGGACTATCGGACTTTCCTGGTGTGAATACACCCTTAGACTATTATATATGGAATTATATTTGTGCCAGTTTCTTGAGCGAGCAATGATAGATTCTGAGCACACAATTAGAGATTTTGAGCACATCAAAATATATTTTCCGAGCACATCAATTATATTTCAAAAAGAAATTATGCTTGAGCAAACAAAAATCGATATTGTGCTCCATAAATGTGTTTGCATGTTAGTTTTACTCATAACATTCTCTCACAAATTCTTTCCATGGCGCACAAACAGACAGCTGCGCTCGCTCACTTTCCCCTTCCCTCTCTCGCTCAACCTCCCTCTCCCTGCACGCTCAGGTTGTCGTGTCCGCACGCTCAACTTGACACGCACGTTACAATTGTGCCACAAAACCAACCAATCGGAGAGCTTGCGGAAGTACACTCTGATTGGCTGTTCGCTCTCCAATTAGCTCGCTAGTTACATTTACCTGAGACAATAATCATAATAATAATAAATACTGACCGAAGTTTGTGTAGAATCAATTCCTCCTCTTCCGGTCCGTGCCTGTCTCATCGAGCGCTTTTTTTTCGGGTAAATGTAACTAGCGAGCTAATTGGAGAGCGAACAGCCAATCAGAGTGTACAAACTCTCCGATTGGTTGGTTTTGTGGCACAAATGTAACGTGTGTGTCAAGTTGAGCGTGCGGACACGACAACCTGAGCGCGCAGGGAGAGGGAGGTTGAGCGAGAGAGGGAAGGGGAAAGTGAGCGAGCACAGCGGTCTGTTTGTGCGCCATGGAAAGAATTTGTGAGAGAACGTTATGAGTAAAACTAACATGCAAACGTATTTATGGAGCACAATATCGATTTTTGTTTGCTCAAGCGTGATTTCTTTTTGAAATATAATTGATGTGCTCGCAAAATATATTTTGATGTGCTCAAAATCTCTAATTGTGTGCTCAGAATCTATTGTTTCTCGCTCAAGAAACTGGCACAAATATAATTCTATAATTATACAGCCTTTTATAGTTATGTAAGTTGCATCTATGTGAAATACAGATATGTGCACCTGTGAACTCCCATGTCCATCATTAATATCAGACTATGTACTATACAGCATCCCACTTCACTTCATACTGTCATGCAGGATTTACCGGGGCTCATAAATTCACAAGTTAATGTCTTCATTAAAATAATTTTGAAAAGGTTCCATGCTATGTATTTAGTTATAATTTTATGTATTGCATGTTTTGAAAGCAACTCCACTGTTACATAAAATGTAGTTTAGTCCCTTGTATTAAGTCTAATAATGTGATACATGTTTTGGTTATTTCTTATTTTGTTTGTAGACAACTTTTTTCACTTTTTAATGTTTGCTTCAGCATTTATGTTTGAGCTGTTTGCAAATACCCAGTGGCTGCAGATGGAACTTTTCATTAGCTAGTAAATATAATTGATGGTAAGATATTTTTGTGAATAAGCCTTTTAAAAATACACAGGGTCGGATCTATCAAAGGTTTGTGTGTATTAAAACGTGTGCAAACTCACTGCACATGCAAAAAAATGTACAAACTGATTTATTAACAGTGTATAATAAGGGTTGCATCTTTCAAAGGTGAAAAATAGCGCGTCTGCATCCAGTTAGTACATTTGAAGCAATGAATATGAAATCTGGGGTGTTTACACGCAGTTGTGCGTGTGCTGGGAGGACAAAATGTAAATATATTAATTCAGCACACACAAAGTGATTTATCAAACCTGAAAGCAAGTTTGCTGATAGAAACTGCGTCTATATTTAACACATCTGAAAAGGAGGAGTGGACGGTCTGGATGTGTAATTACACACATGGAAGTGGTTAGGAGACAGTGAAATGATGAAACCAGAGGCAGAGAACACATGACAGAAGAAAAAATAATTGAGACTAACCCTAACCCTTTTTTTTTTTTATCATATTTTGAACATTAATCTAGTCATATTGGAAACCCCCCTTTTTAGCTTGTTTCTAATAGGGTACGGTTTTCTTGGTGTCTATCAGAATTGGTCAGAGAATATACATATGCAGTTAATTCCTAGAATTAATTTATCACATATTAATATTAAATGTTTTCCCAGAAAATATAAATTCTTTCCCAGAATGTCCAAAATTTCCACTCACGTGTACTTCTCTTGTATACCACGTTTGCCGAAACTTTCCATGAGCTCACATGCTATTTCTTCCCGCCCCATTTTGCAACTTTCCACAACTTCACATGTTCTTTCGATGGCTTCACGTGTTCGTTTTTTTGAAGGTCTCCTAGGAAAAAAGCCAGCTACTCTGGTACAATCCACACATTACACCAAGAATAACTTCAGGCATGCAAATGAATATAGGTTGAAAACTTTTTGAACACAGGTTAAATACTTTTGAATATGTAGCAGGATAGATTATGTGTGACCAGACCTGCTAATAACATCAATGAGAGGAGGGGGGGCGCTGATATATAAGGGGCGATCTTCTCACCAGTCCTTCCTTTTCCACATTCCGCTGGTGTGTCACATCCGAGGTCGACAGGTTGGTCTTGCAGGACCGCTGCTTCGGTGCTGTTTCGGCATATGTGGGCGATCTGCATCTGGCTTGGTATGTGTCCGCTCCCTCTGCGTTATAGTTGGTGCTGTCTGGTGGCTAATACTGCTGTGGCTGCTGGTGGAAATCGAAGGCGCTCTCTCTCTCCCTCCGCCCCTTCCTCTCTCTGTGTCTTGTCCGTATGGAACTGAATCCGGTATGTGTTAGCATAGCTAGCAACCGACACATCCTCTTGTACGTTTAACACTAATATCGTTCTCTATGATTAGGAGTGAGTCGCGTGGCTACTGCTGTTTTGTCCCCCATGAGTGTTGTTCTCCGTGGTGTTCCTGCTGCTTGGGACAAACGATGCGTCTCCCCCACGCTGACTCGCTGTTACCTGCTGCTTGCGGCTAGCTGGCGGTCACTTGGCTGCGCTCTGCCAGCGTGTGCGTCGGGCCTGCTGTCGCCGTCTGATTTCTGTGTACGCGCTGCATTCTAGAGCAGCGCACTGAGGCCTTTTACTGTGCTGTTTTAATTGTGTCAATGGTGTCTCAGTGCAGTTATTAATCATTGTCATTTGGATCCGTTATTTAGTTTCGTTTATTTTGAATTCCTTATGTAATTTGTTTGTATTTGATGTGTTTTCTTATTAATCATTGTTTTTTGGATCCATTATTTAGTTTTAATTTGTTTATTTTGGAATTCCTTATGTAATTAGTTGGTATTTGAATTGTCTTATTACTTTGTGCGTTGTTTACTGACTTGTTTATCTTTTTCTTCCCTTTAGTTGCTGGAGACTGGTGGTGGCGCTGGTGGCGGCGCTGGTGGCTGGTGTCCCCTTCTTCGTCTGCTGTGTCCCGGGAGCGGTTAATGTCACTGAGGGTTTTTGTCCACGCGTGCTGGGTGATTTCTTTTGGTTTGTTTGCTTTGGCACTAGCTGTCACTCACTTACCTGTCTCCAGCCTTATTTAGCCTTTCTTTTGTAATATGTGCATGGATTCTCTGATGGCAAAATAAACTAATTTATATATTTTTCAATCACGTCTCATGCCCTGTGTTTGGAGCCAACTTACCTGCGTGCCTTATATTTCCTTTTATTCTCCAGGTGCAATTCCTGGGCTGGCGTTGTCGGTTCCTTTTGTTATATTAATTAATTTGTACCATTTGGTTAATTTGATTAGTTCCAGTCGCCAATTATTAAATATTAGTTTATATTCTCATTTGGTCCTTTTCCTTCACCGCATTACCCTCGCACCGCCACAAATACAAACTGAATACTTTTAATTAAAATACTGATTTTTTGACACCACAACCAGAGTAAGAGAACTGAGGCGCAGACAGACACAGTGACATCTGACAGAGAGAGTGATGAGGATGATAGAGGAGAACTTGATGATGTAAACACACGTGAAGAAAACAGAGACAGTGCACATGGAAAATCAAAGACTCAGCCACAAGCAGACACAGTTAGTTCAGAAAAGGACAGTGACCATGAATAAGGCTTGGGAAGGGAAGAAGAGAGCGATGAATATGTAAACACGCAGCAAGCAGTAAACCTCAAAAACCACAATTAATTTCAGTTAATGAACTACTGCCCTAGTTTCTTTATCTTTAAACCACCGCCTACTGTAAATCTCCGGTTATCTTGGACAAAAAGCTGCATGTTCTAGAGATTTTTAGACTAGCAGTGACTCTAGACCACTACATTTAGAGTGCTACCAGAGGGGGGTCGCTTTATTCAAACTATTAACTCACCAGTTATGTTTCGGATGGAAGGACCAAACCAGGAGAAATGAAGAATTCACCAAAAAGAAGGGTTGAGGTTTAAAAATTTAAAACAGAGCTTGATTTATTGCTTCAGGCAAAAATAGAAAAAGTTACAAAAAAGAGAGAAGTCAGTTATCAATTAGTCCAGCATCAAACACACTATTCATCTCTGACACATAAGAAGTTTCTTCAGTACATTTTATAGTCTTTAGTGACTCGTAGAAGACTTCCCACTGTTTAGTTATTCCCCTATTTGGTTACATAAATCCAACATTCACATATGATTGGTCTGACAGTTGTTGCTGGGTAAAACATGTCAGCTTACGTCAATAACTCCACATAAGCTAATGCTAAGAAAAAACACATTTGAAAGTTCACCTGAGTTAGTCACACCTTGGTTTGACATTTGCACCAACAATTTAGCTTACACTGCAGAGTTTAACCACAAAGACTTTCTGTAAGTACATCTAGTTCTAAAACTTGCGCAATTCTTGACCACAGAAAGTCCCTAAGTTCATAATCAAGATCAACTCAGCTCGCTTTTACCACAAAGCTGTGAGATAAGATCTTTTTCTTAGAATCTGACGTTTTCTCTAAATTCAGCACACATGAAGACCTTTCACTGTTCAGTACACATCAAATAAAAATCAGAATATAACAACTTAGATTTGCTAAAAATAAAAGACTCTTCAAGCAAAACCACTTGTAACATTACATTTGTTCTTCTCCATTTTGGTTCATGATGTGTCATGTATGATGTTCATCCAGATTCAAAGTCACAACATTCAGCTTCCATTTCACGCAAGATACATCTCACAAATATATAACAGAGGAAAGGGTCCAGACAAAAGTCAAAGTGTGCAAACAATCAGATTAACATAAACAAAAAGAATACAGAAATTGCAAAGCAGGACCAAAAATATTCAAAATCACTATTACAAGAAAGCAGTGGAACAACATAAAACCTAAACATGGGAAGATCAAACTGGCTGCCCCTTGGACTGATGTGCTTTAAAGGTCCCGTATTATGCTATTTTTCAGTCACGTCATATAGGTCTCAGAAGCCCAAAAACATAGTATTTAAGTTTGTTCGCCCCAAAATCATCCTTTTTTCGGAGTTTCAGCGGTCGAAAAAGTCCCTCTCACCGGCCCTCCTCAGAACAGTCTGTTTCTGGGCCTGCTTCCGGGTATGCAAATGAACGCATCTGTCCACGCCCACTCCCCCTCCCCTCTCTGGGAGAGGACGCGGCTTACGCTAGCGGTACTACGCGCTAATGTTGACGGTGAAGCCATCATACACGTCTCAGACAGAACGTCTTTCCAAACACTGGCTTTCTTTGCCTTGAGGCGTGACTGAGCCCCGACGGAAAACGGCGGTGTTGTGTCGGGTTCGTGGACCTGACACGGAAAGACGCCTGCCGCCACTAATGCAGGCAGCTACTAACAAGCTTGATGCTAACTCTACTGATACCAACCACAAAAGGCCCGTGTTCAGAGTAGTTCTGTTGAATGTCTCTTCATATTATCAGCTCTTGCATGTTAACGGGGACGCGAACGTTAGCAGCAGTAACCGAGCTATGTTAGCTGCCATGCTAACGTTAGACGTACACATCAACAACCACCAGCTTATCCGTAGTGTAGGGTTATGCAGTAAAGATACAAAAAAATGAGAAGAACTTACATCTCCCACACTTGTACTTGGGTCACGAAGCGTTGGTACTGCGTCCTTCTTGATTCGGAGTCTTTGTGCTAAGCCGCAGCTGTATGGGCCCATGTTAAAAAAAACACTCGTCCGTGAAATGCCGGGCACACACATACAAGCGTTTGGGAATGTTGTTTGGTACATGACCATCACAGACAGAATCCAGCCACTTTTTACGGAGAGGCTCGGAAGTGGGGAGCAAAAATAAACTATCGTGTTGGTGTGTGCAGCCAACAACACCACAACTTGCGTGTCTCGCCTTCGCAATGTTTGTTGTCCAAGAGGTACTTTGCCAGTGCGGGGCTCGCTTTGCCAGGGTGGGGGCACAGTCAGGGGGAGGAGTTAAATCCGCTTATGTCGTCATAAGCGGACCCAACTCAAACTCGGCCGTTTGAGCAGGCATTTTAACAAAATGTGGTGTAGCAAGGCAGGGAGGAAACAGACAGTTTTCAAATTCCAACCTCATAATGAGGCTACTGCAACACACACTACTATAAGAAAACTTTCACAAAGTGAGATTTGCATAATACGGGACCTTTAAAATGAGTTTAGAAAAAACAACCCATCCTGCACACTTACTTTCAAATATCAGCACGTCAAAGGACCACATTCTCGCAAGAAGTTTTCCTCTTTTTTCTGTGCCACAGCAAAATGCACATTTGATGGATGCAAGGCCGCATACAATTTTCAATGAAGACAAAACCAAACAATGTAGACAAGATCTCCTTTACAGTCATGTGCTTTGGTGATGTGGTACACATGAAAGATCAGAGGTGTTTTTGTCACATCTCTGCCTGTTCTGTTCTCTCTCTCTCTCTCAGTCACACCTCCTCATCTCTCCCTGTTGCTCCTCCTAATCACCTAACTCCATCCACCTGTGGGTCCCAGCTGCAGCTCATTAGACCAGGGCCTATGTAACCACTCCCTTTTGTCCTTGTATTTTGCCAGATTGTTCAACCTCCAGTTGCAACTCTTCAGTGTTTATCTGTCTGTACCTCTGATACCGAACCTGTTTGTCCTGACCTGACCCACCTGCCTGGATTCCCTGACCACCCGCCCGTCTGACCAAGCCAGCCTGTCTTCTGCCCTGGTAATGACCAGCCTTCGCCTGACTAAGTCTGTCAGTCTCAGCCCTGGATGTTTCGACCCACCTTCAGTCTCCCGACCACGTCTCAACCTCCACCCTTCTGGTTCCGTTTGGATTCCTCGGCTCACGACCTCCGCCTGCCTTTGACCTACCTGTTGTGTGTCCCCTGTCTGTCGCAAGTTCATTTGTTAATAAAACTGTTAAAAGACTTAAATCTGTGGTGCTGCTTCTGGGTCCTCTGTTGTGCTTGTGTCAGTTTTAGACCAGAAAAATACATAAGAAGAGGGAAAATCCCCCAAGCTGTAAGAAAAGGTGTTAGTAATTACTATTACAGACAACTGAAAATGACACCAACTGATGAAATAATGTCTGGCAATATGACAAGAAGTCTCACAAAAGACATTTTAAAAACAATATCCTCCGAAGTCATGAAAAGTGTGAGACTCCACAACAACATGATGCTTGAACTCCTGTTCTTTCAAAAAAATCATCAAAGAGAACAGCAGCCAACCATCATCAAATGGCTATGTGCAGCACCTGCAAATCAATCCCTTTGCTGTGCATTTACATACAGACACTGGAATGAGGATTTTAGCAGAGCATTTGACAAAAAAAATCACCTGTCGCCTTTCACCTGGATGCCACAGGTAGTGTAGTACAGAAGATCATGGATCAAAATAAAAAAGTTCTGTACTATGCGTTAGTTTTGCCAGGTATGGGTAAGGATAAGCCTCCTTTGCCTGTCACAGAACTAATCACCAACAGTCACTCTATTCCATCCATTTCCCATTGGCTCATGGAATTTAAGAGGAAGCTGTCTTATAAATCAAAAAGACAAATTGCACAGCTTGAGACAGATTACAGTTGGGCTCTAATTAACAGTGTTCTTACAGCCTTCAACAAGGAAAATATGTCAGTCTCCCTTGACAGAGCATTTGAAATAGCTGCTGGACAAATGTCTTCTGTTCCCAAATTCACTGTGCTGCATCTGTGCTCTGCTCATGTTATTAAAGCTGGAACACATGCATTCAGCCAAAAATCTAAAGACTGAGGCATAAAGGAGTGTGTAACATTTTGTTTTGCCTATCTTCTCAACTGCACAGATATGAACATGGCCCTTAAAGTTTTTTATCACATGCGTGTACTTTTTTTTTTTTTTTTGCACAAAGTCTTTTTATTGGTATTTATGCAGGGACTCTACAGAATTGTGTTTCATACATGAATGACAGAAACAAGAACAGTCCCCACCCCCTGCTTCCCACCCATGTTCCAACAGAACCCCACCCCTAACAAAAAAAAAAAAAAAAAAAAATTTAAAAAAAGGTCACTGTACTATTTAGTAGATTGGCTTTAATTTCTCTATAATAAAGGGTCGGTCTTACTAAACATCAGTATGGGTGATATCCAACTTCTCTATATGCGTTAGAAAAGGTTTCCATATCTCATAGAATTTCTGAACACACCCTCTAGTAAAATAGCAGTCTTTCTCTAGTGTCAGGTGGTGTAGAAGGTCCACATCTTAAAGGTTGGAGGGTGTTTCTCCTTCCACCTACGAAGCATTAATCGTCTGGCAATGAGAGAGGCAAAGGCTATCATATTCTTTGCATGTTGGTTGTGATGAATGGTTTGTGAACTTATTCTGAATATCGCAGTAACAGCAGAGGGCTCTATATGTGTCTGTAACATGAAATATTGGATGCCAGAAATTATCTAGTTTTGAACAGAACCAGAATGAATGTGAAAGGGTGGCTGGTGTTTGCTTACATCAATCACAGATGGGATCAAAACTCGGTATAATCCTTGCTAGTCTCGCTTTCGACCAGTGGAGGCGATGTACAACCTTAAATTGAGTAACTGTGTGCCGTAAACAGATTGAGGAGGAATGTATTCGATCTAAAGCCTTTCCCCAAGTCTCCTCGGAGGTCTAGCATGTACTTTTTGATGCACAGGATCAGACATCTTCAGTAAACGAAAGCAAAACATACCTTGATGCCTGTGTTTTCAAAACTAAGCACATAAAGGTGGAAGACAGAGGACCTGTGATGAAAGAGGAAGAAAGCAGTGGCGAGAAAAATGCAAACAGCATTATGACCAAGTCACCATTCACAGCTGTCTTCCAAGCACAGTGAGACCAGGCTGAGTGGGATGTTCTTTCAGATGATTCTGTTCACATTCCAAACTCATACTACTGTCCTGGTGCTGTTAGAGAATTATATGGGGATTTTTCCATCATGGACTGGATTGTTGCTTGGACATCTCTCCCGTCATGTGAAAGGCTTCGGTGTTACAGGAGAAGGAACAGCCAAAATACGAAACACCAACTGCTATGTTGAGTTCTGGTTTGCTCTGGTCAAGCACAATATTCTTCTCAGGGGAGGTTCCGGTTGTTTGGTTCCTGTTCCGGTTGTATGAGTGGCCTGTTTCTGTTGGAGTATGCTTCGTGTTGATGCTTGGCTTTTTGGAAACTTTTGGACTAACTGACTACTGATTTCGGATTACGGACACCAGAGTTACTTGGCATGCACACCATAATGCCGCCGAAAAAAAGCCCGACATCAAAGGAGTTCAAGGACATGAAAAATTCCCTCGGCTCCTTGATTGAGGAAGTGGCCACGGTTGGAGAGCAGCATAAACAGCTTCTGGGGTTGCTGAAGGAGGTCAAGCAACTATATCTCCAGAACGTGGCGAAAGGCCGGCGCATTGTGGAGCTGGAGAGGTGAGTAGACGAGCTGGAACAATATTCCCGCATAAACGACGTTGTTATCACCGGCATCAAAATCAAGCCACGCTCCTATGCACGTGCGGTGACTGTGGACGGCGGGGAGCCCAGCGAGCACGAGACACACTCGGTGGAGCAACAGGTGGCATCCTACCTCCTGGGACACATCAAGGCCTGTCATTCACCCCCTACAAAGAACGACAGACCACCGGCCGTCATAATGAGATTTATAAGTCGAAGAAACAAGACAGCACTTCTGAAACAAGGACGCAAACTAAAAGGGACAGATGTTTACATGAACGACCACTTGACCCGAAGGAATGCCGACATCACTAAAAAGGCAAGATATCTCAAAAAACAACACAAGATTCAACACACCTGGGTAACAAACTGTAAAATATACATCCAATTGAATGGAACTCCAGAGGAAGCAAAAATGTTGATGGTGAGGAATCTCGAAGATCTGGATAAGTACTGATCCCAACAGTCAAGGTAACATCTACTATGAATAAGAAGAAGTACCTAAGACCAGCTGACTTCATTTTTAAAAATGTTTGCATCACTGCAAGGAAGATATGCGGAGCATATCATGAAACACAATCTTCCTCTCTATATTTTAGATAGAGACTATCAAATTCCTTGCAAACCAGAAGATGACCATGAAGAACACTGGAATAAGCGAGGCAGCTCTGATGCTCAACCTAAGAAAAAGTCAAAGTATATTGACAGTCAATAGAAACTTTGAGGTAGAAATGTCTGCATATTTCTATTTGTAGGGGGGTTGTAATTATTCATTGTGGATTTATTGATGACTTAGTGCTCGGGTAGTTCAGATAATAATGAGTTGTCACGGTTCATTGCACATGGGTTGGACTCTTTGCAAAAGTGGACCAAATACACATTGAGCAATACTCAGTGGATCTGTGCACAATCTGAGGATTGGTTTGGAAGGTCTATATAAAGGCCCAAAAAAGGCCACCATTGTTAGTCCAGTGAACGGCATCATGCCACGTCTATCACGTGAACAACATCTCCGGGCACTGGGTATGGTGGAGGCCGGTTTGAGTTACAGTGATATAGCCAGGCCTATGTGTGAGCTGTTCCCAACCCACAATCACAAACCCGGTTGAACGCCACAACACGACAGGCTCTGTTGATGATAGACTGCGTCCAGGGCGAGAGACAGAGAGCGACAACTCCCGACCAGGATCGCTACATCTGGTATTGACTGTTGTGACTGTGTGTTTAGCAGGTGACATTTTCTTTTGTTAAGTTTTTTGTTTTGAAATTATTCTTGAAACTTTAGATTTTTGTTTCTGTATGCCAATATCCTAAACAAATGATTCATATGAAAAAAATCCAGTTTAGGGTTCAAAATAAAAATTATGTAAAAAAAATATGGTCTCAAAGTTTTCATTGACTGTGTGTGTACTTTAGTTCACCCAAAAAACTCCCAAATCCCAAGAGACAACAAACCACAAAATTCCAGAAAAGAAGTGTTGTCGTATCTCTGTCTGTTTTCTGCTTTTTTCTCTCTCTCTGGCCCTTTAACCCTGACACACCTCCTCATTATCCTGATTCCATTCACCTGGTGAGGGGAGCTGCGTCTCATCAGGGGTGGTGTATATATTCACTGCTCTGGTGTCTGTCATTGCCAGATTGTTCTCCAGCCCCGTGCGAAAACTTTCCAGCGTTTATCCTGCCTGACCATCCGTTCTTGACCCCGTTCGTCCTGGTCTGCTCTGCCAACCTGTCGCCTGATCCCCCGCCTGACCCGTCTGCCTGGTTCTGCCTCTTCGTCCGTTCCCTGGTACTTGACCTGCCCTTTGTCCCTGACCACGTCTCTCCGTCCGCCACCTGGTATCGACCTGTTTCCGTCTCTGACCACGTCTTCAGTCACTGCTCCTCTGGATTCAACTGTCTCTCCTGTTACTGGACTTTCTGCCTGTTCCCCACGTCCCCTTTTGCCTTCCCCCTGTCGGCTTTCAGAGACTTTGTTTGAGACTGTGTGCTCTAATATTGAACACCCGTTGCAACAGCAAAGTTTCAGTAAAGGCTTTTCAAACGCTTACCTCTGTGTCGGTCTGCATTTGGGTTCCGGTTGTACCCGTTACAAGTGTAGCAGAGGATCATCAAGATAAAGATGCTCAGGTAAATATGGTTTTATTCAATAGGAAGGACGCAGAGTGCAGATCACTCTGTGTGAAGTTACAGTAATATTGGGGGATCAGTGAGCTCAAAGTGTTATGGATTAGCCAATGAAAAATGTTCAACTGCTTTTAGAAGTAGAAAAACATGGATGGTAAAGTGAAGTAATCTAAGTTACACTTACAAGACAAAGTAAAGTGAGAGATTTTGAATATATTTTTTAGTAATTAGGTCACAGTAACTAAAGTAATGACAATCATCATAATAACAGCAACAGTGGTCATTATAGAAGTACATCATGCCTAACAGTAACTGTAGCAGTGGGTGTGTAGCAGAGGCGATTCCTCATAGACTGCAAGGGAAGCTCGGCTTCCCCTAAAATTACGAAAATTAAATGCTCAAATCTGTTCAGTTGTGTTGACATTTCATTGACTCCAAATGTGTTAGAACACGTTCATCTCACAGACAAGTTTGTTCAGAATCAGCTCTATCCCAAATCAACAGACTGGATGTTGTTCACTTCTCCTCCATTCCTGTGTCTCTGGTTTCTCATTCCATCTCTGCTCAGTGCATTTGTCCGTAGACGCTCAGAGTCCATGCACTTCAATGGGACTGAGTGGAACTGGTTCTTTCACTGACTCTAAACTGGACCATCACTGGATAAATGCCACGATATTGTCCCGCCCCCGGATGCTCGGCGTCTCTGGGGGTGAATGGAGCTGTGGGAGGAGCTCGGCCGGGCTGGACGCCAGGCTTCCACGTGCTGATTGGAGGATCAGTCGAAAGGCTGAATCCAGTTTGATTGACAGCTATTTTCAGATCTACTCCTTCACTGACAGTTCAGTTTAATACCGTCACACATTCTGCTGTGAAATCAAGAGAAACCACTATGACATTAACTGTTCATTTCTCTCACTGTAAATAAAACACACTCATTGTACTTCCTTGTTTCAATTTAACATAATTTCAATATTTTCTTGTTTACTTGGTACGATAAGATCACTGACCATTTTCTTAAAAAGGAACAGAGGGACAAATTTATGTTTAAATAACTTGACTTTTTTTTAATGTAAGCCGACAATGAGCTTCCTCTGTCTGAAAGACGAGTAGCTGCCACTGGTGTGTAGCAAGACAACAGAAGAGTTCAGTAATGATAGGGAACCTGCATGTATGGTTGACAGTTCTGTGATTGTTTCTTCTTCTTTCCTAGCAGACTGAGTACTGAGTAATTTCAATAGTTCACACTTCATTTTCATAGCCAAATATGAGTTTGCCTAAAATCAGTTATCTTATAAATAGAGCTGGGCAAGTTAACGCGTTATTACCGCGATAATGCATTCATTAAATAACGCCGACAATTTTTTAAAAATCTCACCTTAATGCCGTTTTATTATTGTTCTGCCTTTCAAGTAAGTCTTAGTTCATTTATACATGCGGACTCTTATTTTGAAACTCATGCTCAGCGCCGGTGCTGTGTGCACGTGCCGAATGAGGAGAAAAGCCAGCGAACTTTCCCAGTAATGCTGAATCAAACTTTATTTAACTCCTGCAGTTCAACACCTGTATGTATCAATCATTCTGTTGTTTACTAAATAATTTCACATACAAACATGCCGTTAGAAACATGTTTATGACGTTATTTTGGATGTGTTTATTACAATATGTTATTAACATGTTTAAGCTAATTCGTTTATGCTAGCAGTCGCAGATGGGTTGCTAATTCTTTATGCAGGCTCATGTTAAGTTTACGTAAATTCATTGGTTGTGTTTAATATGCCAGCCTTTGAACTAACCTTTATTTATTTACCATGTGATTGTTGTATTAGCAGTCAATTTATGTTTATAATGATATCTATGCATTCTCCGTGAATATGCATATCATTAATAGACATAAGTAATTGATTTATTTTTGTCTTTATTTTATTAGTTAGTTCCTTCTTATGTCCGAACTGACTACGGTAACGCCGAAAGGACAAAACATACGTTAGTGCAATTTATTCCGACACTGGAATTATTTTTATCACCGGAGTACTTCAAATCTGAAATATCACTTAAAAGCAATAGATGCTGTTGATGCCAGCACCCCCCCCACCCCCAAAAAACATAACTATACAATTAATTGGAGAAATCCACGTGATTAATTCCGATTAGAAATTTTAATCGCTGCCCAGCACTACTTATAAATGAATAAACTGGCCAGAGTAATGCCCTTACAACAGTAGGTGTTGGTGCTCATGGGAAGTGGAGTCTTTGTCCTTTAAAAACACCACCGATTCCGGCCGAAGGTGTCGCTGCAGTCCACTTAAAATGAATTATCTGTACAGGACCTTTAAGGACTGACTGGACATACCTTTAAGCCACCCTCATCCCGAAGGTCCCTCGTAGCCTCTGCCAGGACTTTTCTGAATAGGCGGGTGAATAGAAATCTTCCAACAATCGTTTGTGCTTTTTTTCTCTCTACCTCATCTTCCTCCTGCACTGTGTGGCCATCTTGGAGAGCCTCTAGATCTTCAATTTGAAAAAGGTGCTTTCTCTTTATCCACGCCTGCATGACCTTAACATTCTTGGCCACAGTAGGGCTATAATGCCCCCCCGCCCCCAAAAAAAGCACATATGAGCTGAGCACAAGTGTAAAACTGTAAATGGTTTGTGTGTGCTCTGTCCACAGCAAATATCAAATGCCATATATATATATATATATATATATATATATATATATATATTTATACACTGAACAGAAATATAAACGCACCACTTTTGTTTTTGCTCCCATTTTTCATGAGCTGAACGCAAAGATCTAAAACTTTTTCTATGTACACAAAAGGCCTTTTCTCTCACATATTGTTCATAAATTTGTCTAAATCTGTGTTAGTGAGCACTTCTCCTTTGTCCTTTGCTGAGATAATCCATCCACCTCACAGGTGTGGCAGATCAAGATGCTGATTAGACAGCAGGATTATTGCACAGGTGTGACTTAGGCTGGCCACAATAAAAGGCCACCCTAAAATGTGCACTTTTACTGTATTGGGTGGTCCAGGGGGGTCAGAAAACTAGTCAGTATTTGGTGTGACCACCATTTTCCTCGCACAGTCTTCTTCATGAATTCTCTGAAACAGCTTTGGAGATGGCTTATGGTAGAGAAATGAACATTCAATTCACAGGCAAAAGCTCTGGTGGAGATTCCTGAAGTCAGCATGCCAATGGCATATTCCCTCAAAACTTGTGACATCTGTGGTATTGTGCTGTGTGATAAAACTGCACATTTTAGAGTGGCTTTTTATTGTGGCCAGCCTAAGGCACACCTGTGCAAAAATCCTGCTGTCTAATCAGCATCTTGATCTGCCACACCTGTGAGGTGGATGGATTATCTCAGCAAAGAAGAAGTGTTCACTAACACAAATTTAGACAGATTTGTGAACAATATTTGAGAGAAATAAACCTTGTGTGTACACAGAAAAAGTTTAGGATCTTTCAGTTCAGCTCATGAAAAATGGGAGCAAAAACAAAAGTCGTGCATTTATATTTTTGTTCAGTATATATATATATATATATATATATATATATATATATATATATATATATATATATATATATATAATGAAAGTCTGAATATATGGATTGACAGTCTGAAATTCATTCAATATATGTACACTTTCAGTCCATATATTCATACTTCATTCAAAATATATAGACTTCAATCAAAATATTCAAACTTCATTCGACATATATCGGCTTTCATTCAAAATATCCAAACTTCATTCAATATATATCGGAGTAAAGCAAAGTAGATTCAGATTCAGATTGACAAAAATTACATATTTCTTCCACATCATAAAATCGACACAAAATAGTGTTGGAGGGATATATGTTATGTAAAATTTTGAGATGTAAAATTCTAATTTTGTTTGTAACACAGTATTTATATGGTAATGACCATGCTTTTGACCACTCAATTTTAGAAAAAGTTGAATTCCATACTGCTTTACCTCTGGGGGAGATTTTCTTCTTTTCATTCAATGCATCATGTATAAGTCTGTTATTACAGCTCGAACTAAAAATATTAATACCATTAATCAATAAACAAGGTTTATTTTTCTGTGATGTTAGATAACTAAGATGATTTTTCATAAGTAAGAGAATACCATTGGGGATCGCTTTGAATACGTAGTTATATTCTTTATTTGGAATTGGAAACAAATTTATTGTCATAAATTGTTCATATCTTAATAAGTTCCCATCTTTATCAAAGAGGTCATTAATGAAAATAATGTCTTTGTCAATCCAGCTCTGTAAAACAATTGATTTCTTTCTAACAATAATGTTTTCATTATTCCAAATAATAGCTTTGTGTGGAGAAAAATTGTGTGTATAGCAAAGTTTCCAAGAAAGTAGAGCTTGTTGATAGAATTTAGAAAGTTTCAAAGGGTGTCTGGTGATATTGTAATTACAAGACAATAAAAAATGTAAACCTCCAACATTTTTAAATATGTTGGGTGGAATATAAAACGAAATAGATTGAGGAGCCATTAGACATTCCTTAATCTGTTTAATTTTAAATGTGTTGTTTAAATCGATAAAATTCAATAACTCAAATCCTCCCTCTTTTTTTAGATCCTGAAAGTATGTCTTTTTTGAGGAGATGTTTTTTGTTTTTCCATGCAAAATTGATAAATAACTTATTTATGTCTTTTAAGGGTTGACTCTTGAACAAATAGTGACAACGCAGGATAAACGAGCCTTGAGAACCCTTCAGCTTTGGTTAAAAGTATTCTATCCAGAATAAAAAGATCTCGTTGAAGCCACATATTCATAATGCTTTGAGCTTTTTGAATTCTAGGGGTAAAGTTTAATTGTTGTCTAGCTGCCAAGTCTTTTTGTAAAGGACTGAGTACAAAGCCTGAACCCAAATGCAAGACCAGCAAACAGATGTAAAGTTGAGTGTGTTTATTAGACACAATCACAGGGGAAAAAGCACAACACAGAATAATTTACACGTCTGTGAAGGCGTCGGTTTCTGGACTCGACGTCCGGGTTGTGAGTGGGGTCAGTGGGTGGTCAGCACAGCCGAGCTGGAGAAATCCTGACAGCAACCCGACTAGGGCAAAAAAAGGGATGTCAACAAACAGGCCAGGTCATACATGGGAGAGCAAAACAGGAGGCAACGGGACATGAGGAGCAGGCTTTACTCACGGTCAAAATCCAGGCGAGGGTCAAAACACACAGGTAGACGTTGGAGGCTGAGGTACACAGGGGAAAAGGCAGAATTGGAAGACGGATAAACGAACCAGGTCACAACAGACGAGCAGACAGAACAGGAACAGGCAGAATCGGTGGTCGGTAGACAAAACGGGTCACAACAGGTAGACAGACTGACAGGATCCAAAAATGCTGGTGAGTAATCACAATGAGTGTGGCAAACAAACTGGCAAAGACAGAGGGGAAGACACAGGGTTTAAATACACAGGAGGGCAGGAAGACAATTAGACACAGGTGGAACACATCAGGGCGGAGTCAGGTAATCAGGAGCAGGTGAAACAATCAAGGAGGTGAAGTAAAGACACCAGACACAACACATGAGGGAAACTTAACAAAATAAAACAGGAAATGACAGACAAAACAGAAAAGACAGACAAGACAGACAAAATCCAGACACTGTCTGGGAGCCGACATGACACTTTTGTTATATCAATGCCTAAGAATTTGATTGTGTTTTTTTACTGGAATGGAGTCTATGCTTTTATCTTCTGTATTATATAATGTTAGAATTTCACATTTATTAATGTTCAACTGTAAACCTGAGGCATTGGAGAACATTTTAACCAATTCTAAAGCTGGAACTAATTGATGTTTATCTTTTAGAAACAAAGCTTTGTCATCCGCTAGCTGTGTTATACGTATTTCTTTTTGAAATATAGATAAGCCTTTGATAGTAGTGTTATTTAGAATCATTAATGAAAGGAATTCAGCAGCAATTAAAAAAAGAAAAGACGAAATTGGACAGCCTTGACGGACTGATCTTTCAACAGAAAATCTTTTGGAAGTATTTGGATATAGTAATATATTGCTGTTAATATCTTTGTATAACATTTTAACAATTGAGATGAAGTAATCTCCAAATCCTGTCATATCTAGGGCTTTATAAATAAAGGGATGTTCCACTGTATCAAATGCTTTAAAAAAGCCAAGAAATACAATTATTGCATCTGATTCTACATATTCTGAGTAATCAATCAAATCTAGGATTAATCTTATGTTATTGCTCATATGACGGTGTCATGTTGACTCCCAGACAGTGTCTGGATTTTGTCTGTCTTGTCTGTCTTTTCTGTCATTTCCTGTTTTATTTTGTTAAGTTTCCCTCGTGTGTCGTGTCTGGTGTTTTTACTTCCCCTCCTTGATTGTTCCACCTGTGTCTGATTACCTGCCCACGTCCTGATGTGTTCCACCTGTGTCCAGTTGTCTCCCCGCCCTCTTGTGTATATGTCGAGGCCCAAAACGGAATCTGGCCCGATTCAGAATCAGGCCGGCCCAGAATGGAATTCTATTCTAGGCCGGCCTAGAATGGAATCCTGCTACTATAATGTTATTTTTATACCATGTTTAATGCAAATGATCTAAATTATTACAAAAATCAATACATGGAATTTGCAAATATGTGAAAAAAAATGAAACAAACAACATTTTAATTGTAAACTATAATACACTTTATTTACAAATAGAACCTAGTGGTACTCCCCACCAATATATGGTACAGTGAAATTGACTGAAATTGACAATAGTTACTCAAGGTATGTAAGACTGAAAATGTAAAATTATGACAAATTATGGAATTATGGATCATTTGCATTAAACATGGTATAAAAATAACATTATAGCAGCAGGATTCCATTCTAGGCCGGCCTAGAATAGAATTCCATTCTGGGCCGGCCCGATTCTGAATCGGGCCAGATTCCGTTTTGGGCCTCGACATATATAAGCCCTGTGTCTTTGTCTGTCCGTTGCCAGTTCGTATTCTCCTTGTGTGATTACTTACCAGCGCTTTTTGGATCCTGTTTGTCTGCCTGTCTCTTTTTGACCCGGATTGTTCTATATCAACTTCTGAGCTCCGCCTGACCCCTGTCTGTACCTCAGCCTCTGATTCTTCTCCTGTGTTCGACCTTTAGCCTGGATTTACCGTGAGCTTGCCTAACCCCAATGTCCTGTTGCCTGTCTGCTTGTCCTCCCGTGTATGACCTGGTCATACACGGGAGGACTCTCGTTTGCGTCCTCCTAGTCGGGTTCCCCTTGTGTGCTCCCGACCCGGGCTGTGAGGCTTTTCATTTGGATTTGGAATCCGTGACGAATCTGCGGCGCAGCTTCACTGAAGACTCACCCATTATCTTTTTGTGTGAACTGTATTTACTGACTGTGTTTAATAAACACACTTTCATTGTATATCAGTCTGAGGTTCTTGCATTGGGTTCAGATTTCGTACTACCAGTCTTAACAGACGGTTTGTCATAAATCCTGTTTGGGTTTCATTAATAATTTCTCCAAGGCTGTTTTTGAGACGCCTGGTGAATACTAATGCAAACAGTTTGTAGTCAGTATTTAGAAGAATAATGGGTCTCCAGTTTTCTACAAAGAGGGAGTCTTTATTTGGTTTTGGAATCAAGTTAATTAATCCTTGCTTCATTGTAGTTGACATTTCTTTGTTTTCAATGCATTCTTTATACATATTTATGAGAGGAGTTTCAATAACATCCCAAAAAAAAAAGTAGAACTCAGTAGATAAACCATCTATCCTGGGGGATTTACCACGTTTCATATATTTAACACTTCAACCATCTCAGTGTTTGAGATAAGTTCATCACAATTTTTTTTTTTTAAATTGAGGTGATATAGTAGGGACAAACTATTTGATATTGTCTAAGAAATTATCACAATGATTTGAGTCAAAGTTGGAAATATAAAGTTTGCTGTAAAAGGATCTTACATAATCAGCTATATCTTTAGGATTTGTGTTAAGTTTGTCATTTATTTTAAGAGCAGATATGTTAGTTCTTTTTTTATTGCGTTTTTCAAGTGCAAAAAAGTAACCTGAATTTCTTTCTCCATTTTCTATCCACCTTGCCCTTGAGCGTATAAAGGCTCCTTTAGCTGCTTCTACATACAAGTTATCTATTTCATTCTGAAGTTGTGATAGTTTTACTTGCCCAGAATCAGATAGATTTTCCTCTTTGCTACGTTTGATAGCTGTTTCTCTAATTTTAAATTTGAAATATTCCCATTTTTGAAAATTATTCATTTCAGCTTTTTTTTTAAAAAGATGTCCTGAACTAGTATCTTAACAGATTTTTGAAATATTTTGTCTTTAATCAAGTTATTTTTCAATTTCCAATGACCACGCAAGTTTTTATTTTTTTCATTGGAACCACTTAACAGTAGGGTGATTAATTTATGATCAGATAATGGAGCATGTGAGTGCGATACCTCAGATACATGCTGAAGGCAGGATGTGGATATTAACCACAGGTCAATTCTGGATTGCTGTGTACGTCTGGCATTACTCCAGGTAAATTCTTTGACATCAGGGTTAAAAAAAACGCCATACATCTGTAATTGACAACTTTTCACTAAGGTAAAGAGTGGGTTTGAAATGTTGACTCTTTGATATTCTTTCTGGAATTCTATCCAACAAGTCATTGGGCGCATCACTGAAGTCTCCTCCTATAATCAGGTAGGCATTATGATGCTTTTTTTTGTAAATTTGTTATTTTGGAGTGAATCTGGGTGAACATGGTTTTAGTTTGAGCTGTTCCATTGTGACTATAGAAATTGCACAGAATCCATTGTCTTTCATTGCTGTTATCAAATGAAAGTAAACATCACAAAAAGTGGTTACATCCAAAAAAACCCCCAAAAAACAGTCACATGTACAAAAAGCTGGTTAATTTTTATGCCACAGCTCCTTTCCCAGTGTCAGTATAATAGAAAACTCCAAAGTATTTACATTTCCTCACAAATCTTAAGATGCAATGTATCCATCCATCCATTATCTTCTGCTTCTTCTGGGGCCGGGTCACGGGGGTAACAGTCTAATCAGGGATGCCCAGACTTCCCTCTCCCCAGACTCCTCCTCCAGCTCTTCCGGGGGGACCCCGAGGTGTTCCCAGGCCAGCCAAGAGACATAGTCTGTCCAACGTGTCCTGGGTCTTCCCCGAGGTCTCCTCCCGGTGGGACATGCCCGGAACACCTCCCCAGGGAGGCGTCCAGGAGGCATCTGAAACAGATGCCCGAGCCACCTCAGCTGGCCCCTCTCGATGCGGAGGAGCAGCGGCTCTACTCCGAGCTCCTCCCTGGTGACTGAGCTCCTCCCCCTATCCCTAAGGGTGCACCCAGCCACCCTACGGAGGAAACTCATTTTGACCGCTTGTATCTTGTCCTTTCAGTCATGACCCAAAGCTCATGACCATAGGTGAGGGTAGGAACGTAGATTGACCGGTAAATCGAGAGCTTTGCCTCTTGGCTCAGCTCCTTCTTCACCACGACCGACTGGTACAGTGACCGCATCACTGCAGACGCTGCACCGATTCATCTGTCAATTTCATGCTCCATCCTTCCCTCACTCGTGAACAAGACCCCGAGATACTTGAACTCCTCCACTTGGGGCAAAGACTCCCCACCGACCCGGAGAGGGCAGACCACCTTTTTCCGGTCGAGAACCATGGCCTCGGATTTGGAGGTGCTGATCCTCATCCCGCTCGCTTCACACTTGGCTGCAAACTGCCCCAGGGCACGCTGAAGGTCCAGGTTCGATGAGGCCAACAGGACAACGTCATCTGCAAAAAGCAGAGATGAAATCCTGTGGTCCCCAAACCGGACCCCCTCCGGCCCCTGGCTGCACCTAGAAATTCTGTCCATAAAAATTATGAACAGAACCGGTGACAAAGGGCAGCCCTGCCGGAGTCCCTTGTATGAATCCATTAAGCCAAAAGAAATGCAATAGTGTCATCTTGCAGCAATATAAACTAATTTATTCATAAGTACCTTCAGAGTTGCATGTGAGGACTTTTGCATTAGGTGGACCCTCAAATATGCCATTTTTGTCCTTAATTTCATGAAGACAAAGTCGGAAAAACTCCTGAGTAGGTCCTCCATTGTCCACAGCACCCTCAGATGTTCCATAGTCATCTGTTAACTTCACATCCACCTTCTTCTCAGGTGAAAAATTTGATCTGCCCATAGCTCTGGATGCACCATCCCACACATTTCTTCTTATGATATTGAAGTGTACAGTGCAGGCATCAATGACCCTTGAAGAAATCTGTTCCACAATTGTCTCTAGAGCCATCCTTGAATCACTGAAATTTTCATAACACAATGTAGTTAGTGCAAATGATATTAACTCGCCTACTGAACTATAATATAATATTCCTAAGATTGTAAGCAATGTTTACTAAAGTTTTACAAAAACATTTGTGATAGAAAAACGTCAGAGTTTTACGTTCTCTTGTTTATCTTGAATTACCTTATCTAGTAATTTATCACAAAAAGTGTGAAGAGCAATGGAATCCTTTACAACACTAACTACAAATCACACATGTGCATATCATAAAATGTATCATAGCATCGATAATCGTCACTGAGAAATTTTATACCATGGCTTTAAAATAAATGTTGATAATATGACTTCAGAAATGAATGCATATCTCGTAAGAAAAAAAAGGTATACATAAAGATATTTCTGACCAACTTGGGCTGCAGCCTGCTTTTACGGGACCAAGTGACGACTCACCGTCATCTTTGCTTCAATGGTCTTTTTCATATATGAAAAAGTTGTTTCTTGTCATTTAACACTCATATGCTTAAAATTCTGCTTGCTAATCATAGTTACCTTGCAGCTGTCTAGTTAATCTTTGTACTAGTCCACACAAAGTTTTATACTGCAATACAATTTAAATAAATTACACTTTATATACCATCTTCTACTAACCTCTCATTTACACTGCAATCCAAAGACCTTGAAATGGCTTCCTGGAGATCAGGGTCATCAGAGTGGTATTCTTCCTCAAATAGGTCGAGGTATGTACTACAAAATTAAACAGTATCATTTTATAATGACATGGAGCTACAAATATGATATGACAGTTTCACAGGGCGAAGATGTTGATGGTCTAATGACGTCAACGGATCATCTATTGTAATACAAAAATTAGACTGTAAATATGGCCAATAGTTATAAATTCCGGACCATTAAAGGAGACCAGAACATTTTAAAAAGCTATACCTGTAGGACGTGCTGGACAAACTACTGCCAGATGCACTGGGCTGGTTGAGACCATGAGACACACTGGAGATACTGGTGGAGGACAAATGAGTGTCAGCACTAGCACTAGCACTGGCAGTGGGACAGATCAGCAAGCGATGGGTGTTGCTACTGGAGATAGGAGAAGTTCCACTGGATGGGGTGAGAGTCTCTTCATCAATAGTGACAGGAGCACTAGTGGACAGCATTAGGGTGTCAGCTGAGATGGAGGGTGCATCGGTGGAAATATCTTTGGTATCAACACACCAGACGACTTGATCACCACTAAAGCAGGATGGAGCCTCAGCAATGGAGTTAGCTGACACAACATGTTTGGGAATGCCAGGCATGCTTTCAGTGACTGCAAGAACATGGTAAAACAGATTAATATTTACATTTTGAGTAACATTTGAGGAACAGCGTCAGCATCAGACCACATCTTGAGCTTGTACAATGCATGAATTAAGCAATAGATTAAAAGTTGCAATAGGCTTGTTAGATTTGCGTCTGACTTTACACCAATTTGCTCCAATGTCTTACACACATGAGCAATGACAGCCTCACAAAACCGTAGTTTTTAGAGCCAGGTGCTGCAGTTGCTCTGCCAATTGCAGACCAAGAACATGGGAAACACTTGGCCCTCACCTGATTGGTTGTTGACTGAACTATGACATTTTACATAACCATGTCATTTCTGAGGGACAGATTTTGATTTTTCCGATTCAAAAGTTTATGCTGTTAGTATACATATTGTGTTATCAATTGTGACGTTTAGTCGATTCTCACATTTGTACAGATGTAAAGCCCTGACTGCATCCGACTGATTAATAGTGAAAGCCATTGTCCTCTGAGTATTAATGTATTTTATACATTCCTTTTTCACATTTCAATTGATTACCCTGTCAGTATTGAAACAGCTGTACACTGCAGACAAATTGATCCAGAAGTCTGATTACATTTTAATGGAGCAGAATCTGATTTAACAGGATGTAAGGGTTGCTGTGACTTCCTGCAATGACTGAAGGCTGCTGAAAACTAATCAAGAACACTGCAGATTTGTCACACCCCATGGTCTTGGCCACTTTAACAGTCAAGGTCCAGTTCATCTTTAACAAGCCTAATGTTGGTTTCTCACCTTGTGTTTTTGCTTTGGAGTTTGCTACATATACCTGTGCCTGAACTCTAACTGGGACCTGTAACTACCTGCCTACACTTGCTTATAAGCCTTCATCATTAAAGTCATATGCCCATTACCCTGCACAGCCAACTGTGAAAGAACCAACATCATTCTCAGCTTTTTTGTGGATGCATGTGGAAAAAAAATATATTTACCATGTTTGTCAGTGTTAATACTGATTTTAATGCTTAATGCTGACCATAAGTTTTCTTTTCTTGGCTCCTCACAACTGTTAGTTTGCAAGACACCTGCGTCCTTCAAAACATGAATTTTTCTCTCACTCAGCTTCTCAATTCTGCATATTGTAAGCTACTTTATCTCTAAAGATAGCGCAAGGTACAGTTTGACCTTTTAGCCCATAGCAGAGCATGAGCTGAGGATTTTGATAAGGAGTGTATTACAGTCACTGTAACATATCATTTTAAACAAATGTATTAGTAAACATACAACTACAGGAGTGAAAAATAAACCAGTAAAGTCAGGTTGTGACTTGCTTAGTTCGCTTCTAGGGTGGGCTGGCTCTGAGGACATGCTACCTGCACTGGTCTGGGTCCAGTCCAGGTCCACCGCGGCCCCTCTGCCTCCTCAGACGGGTCTGTCAGCCGACTCCCCCTCCCTCCTCCTCAGACAAACGGGGAGGACAAGGGCAGAGCCAGGATTAATGACAGCTACGCTGTGGAGGCATTTCTGTCTGTTTGACTGGGATAAAGCTGTGAAATAACACAAAGGCGCTGTGTCTATTTATGGCTTTAAATGCACAAAATAGAACCTGTCTAAACACACAGGCTTTGACAGAGGACAAGGACAGAAAAAAACTCCCTGTCCTTTAAACAGACATGCATCATTGAATCATAGGAGCCGAGTTTATAGCAGAGAGAGATGCTAAAGAATGAACGCATTACATCTGTTCAGGTTGAAGACAAAGAATGAATGGATGAACAGACAGAAGGCCATCAGTCTACACCTCAGAATAATGATGTGTTCTTTCTTTTATTTTATGGAGCTGAATGTGGAAGTGAACTTTTGGGCATCCATTAAGTTCATGTGTCAACTGTAGAGGACAGAGCTAATAGGGACATTTATAGTCCAATAAACACCTGTTATTCTAAAGTCAGAGGAAGCTGCATCAGCTGATCTTTGACCTGGTCCTGCAGGTTGGGACTGGCTTATGGTTTTACTGGTTATGGCTTTGTCTCAGACACATGAGACAGAAACAGGAGGAGGAGCAGAGGCTTTGAGCATCAGGACGGACTGGTGTCTGCAGACCAACACAGAGCTTTGTCTCCAAACAGATGGCCTCAGACGGTGTTCAGCGACAGGAAGTGGAGCTTTGTTAACACGTCTGTACATGGCTTTGATTGATGCAAACAGGACCAGACCGGACTCTGCTGGTTTTGGTCTCAGACTGGTGAGTAATGATGACCTCCTCCCTCTGGAGCTGGTTTTAGGAGGCGTTTAGGGGTCACTACCAGTGTGGGAAAATAGATGGTTGACATGGGCCTGTTCAGTCCTGATCCAGTTCATCTGTACAAATGTCATTATTAATGCAACTACTTTAATGACTTCATCTTCATAAAGTCACTGTGAACAAATGTCTGAAAGTGGACAATGAAGCTGAAAAGTCCTAAACTCATCCACTGAAACCAGGCGACAGAAGCCGACAGTGACGACTGTCGTTTGTTCAGTTCAATATCTGTTGAAGGTCATAGTGTTTTGGTTTTAAAGTTTATTGAAAGGTGTTCTTGCTGTGGTCGACATCAGTCAGTCATGTCAGAGTTTGATTTATCAGAGATGATGCCTTGATTTGATTGGCAGATGAGAGGCGGAGCTCATTCAGGTGAGTGGACCAATCAGAAACAGGGTTCAGAATGTGGGTGTAAAGTGTCAAATGAGTGGAGTCTGTAGACGTAGAGACGCTCTGTTAAGTCATCTTTACCACTGGTGGAGATGAACTCCCATTTATCTGACACTTTACTGACCCATGATGTCCTGAAATCAGACAAAAGAAGACACTGTCCACAGAGAAAAGACACAAACAACACAATGAAGGTTCTGTTCTACATGGAACTCATACATTCACATGGGAGCCCTTTGGCATCACCAACATGTGGATTAGGGACTATTCACTGGATTTCTAGAACCCCAGGTCCACAACAGTATCAACTGTGTGAAATGAACAGAAATACAGAACAAACCCATATTTGATTCACCATAAAACATCAAACACATCAAATGTTTCATATAATTCGAGGTCTTTGGATGTAATGTCAGTGACCTGGTCTCCAGAAACTGTTTCCAGGTCCATGTTTCCACTGTGGATCATCTCCTCTTCTTTAACATCTGTCTGGAAACGTCCAGACCTGAGGAGACCAGATGATGGACTTTAGAGGAATGTGGTCCTGTTCTGGTCTAATGCAGATTTTACAGGCATGTTGTAGATGTTCCTTTTAAAATGACCTGTAGACCTTTGGCTTAAAATAGTTTATTTTAATTCTAATTTGATGTGTTTTCTATGTTTGACTGTCAATAAAATATGGGTTTATGAGATTTTCAAATCATTTGATTGTGATTTGATTGACATTTTAGAGTCAGCATCCAGACCCTTCTGGAACTGGGGTTGTAGACCTGCTCAGACCTAGAAAACATCCATAAAACTACAAAGTGATGCTGTTTGATCAGACTCTCCATTGTTTAGGTTTGGACTCTGTTTCTGTGTTTGGACGTTGATTGTCTTATATTTAGTCTCATAAAAGTTAATCATTCATGTGGATTAAAGAAGTTGTTGGTCGTTAGTTGTTTAACCCTCAGTGTTTCCTGTTGAAAACTTTTCCATGTTCATAATCTTCCAGATAACTGTTGACGTGGACTCACTGACACTTCGGTCATTTATTGATCCAGTGCAGGGGTGTCAAACTTATTTTCTCCTGGGGGCCACATTCAACCCAATTTAATCTGAAGTGGGCCGGACGGACCAGTATAATAACAGCATGATAGCCAATAAATAATGACAACTCCAAATTGTTTTACTGCAAAAAATAACATTCAATAATGCCAATATTTACATTTACAAACTACTATAAACAAAAGTGATGTTAATAACCTGAAAAAAAGGAATTTGTTAAGACATATATGTACAATTTTATGCCTCGACTTATCATTTATACATATGGATTTACATATCAGATCTACAGAGGCACAAAACATTTAGTAACTGGCAGAAAATTGTTGAAATTCCATTTAATTTTCTTTATACATTTCAGATTGTTCATAATTGTTCAGGTTCACATTTTATTGTCAAATGATAGTTTGTTAATGTAAACATTTTCAGATTTTAATGTTTTTTGCACTAAATCAAAGAGAAAAATTGGTGTTATTATTTATAGGTTATTATGATATTATTTTTGAGTTCGATACCCTAACTTGCACTTTGCAAATGCATCCTGGGGGCTGGATTGGAACCTTTTGAAGGCCAGTTTTGGCCCCCGGGCCGCATGTTTGACACCTGTAATCCAGTGAAATCTGATCAGGTGATAAACAGCAGCTGTTTATTCTTTCAACAAACTTGATCTTATTTACCTCATTTCTTTGCATTCGTTTAGGTGAAACGTTTCCTAATAAAAGCTGAGTCTGTTTTATCTGACGTCAGTGAAGTGAACTCCTCACTGGTGGTGTTCTGTTTCCTGAGCTGCTCTTCAGGTCCCATATCAGCTCCAGGAGGCCATCTAGTGGTCTGACAGTAGAACTACAGCACAAGCAACACATGGATCAGCCATTACACTTCAACTCACACTCACACCACAAACAGCACCCACAAACACCTTAATTAAGTCCCATCTACATTAAACACACACCAGATGAGATGTGGGACGCAGGTCTCGGTCCAAAACCCTGAGTCTGGTTTATCTGTGACCCGCTGGTCCACATCGGACTCTTCTCCATCATTTAACCACATCTCAAACTCTGCTGTTTTCAGTGTTTGTCGTGTGACTGATGTGGATTCAGCAGAATGGATCAGTGTGAGGACAGAGAGGAGGGAGCCCCTCCCCCAAAGACCACCAACAGGACCCCCCCAGGACCTGGACTGGACAGACCCTCCGAAGCTCAGAGGTGAGACCACCATCTGGATCTGTCCACCACTGTTCTCTATGTCAGAGCTCAGCACTAAAACCACTGACATCACTATTCACAGACCTGGACCAGGACCAGGACCTGGACCCAGCTGTGGGTCCATGAAGAGTACTGAGTCCAAGAAGTTCCTTATGACCTTTCAACAGGATGGTTCATCCAAGTCAGTGTAGGTGGTCCTCATTCAGACCTTTAGACCCCAGTGCAACACTAAACCACGTGTATGTAAATGTTGATCCGACCACAGACTCTATGGATAAACGGATCCTCCAGGACTCAGCAGGAAACTGGGTTTGGGTTCCCTCATGTGATGTAGAGTTGTGTGTGTTCCGCTTCAGTTTCCATCCAGTAGTAGGTCTATCCATCAGCTGGGTGGACATCTGATGGTTGTCTGTGGACACACAAGTCCAAATAGTCTGTCATTACATTCACCTGGTTGGACTGAAGAACATCTGACCAACAAATACAGGAGCTACATTAGTGATTTATACTCAATAGTTATTCATCACCTCATTAACTTAGAATGGACTCAATGATCCTGATCTAATGGTTCAGTGACTTTCATTGATGTGTGAGTTTTTGGATCAGATTCACACTTTATTGATCTTCAGTGTATTGATCATTTTCTTATTGTTTCTACAGTTTGTTTAAAGACTGAACACTTTGTTTTCCTGTTGACCAGGATCCACCACCGACCAGAGTCCTCTGGACCTGATCCTGGACCTGGATCCAGTTGTGTGCCCTTCAGGAGTGACTGGTCCAAGGGGAACCCACCTGATTTTTCAACAGAGATGTAAGTTTGATGTAAATGTCCGATGTGTGGACTGTTTATTGAACATTGACTTTAGTTTGAAGTTTAGAACGTGTTCATTTTCAGTTGATTCTTCACATCATTGAGTCTGTTTCCATGACCATAAAAATCCAATAACTATCAGTAATCAGATCATTGGAAGAACCAGACCTGAGGCCTTTACATGCACTTCAATGTGAAAATCCTAAACCCTGGTTTAGATGCTCCAGTCCATTATGGGATGTCTTTGGGAGTTCATCTGTACATAGTGATGATAGAATCCAACTTCCTGTTATTGTCTTCAACTTCTGTTTTGTAGGATTGTAATAGTTTGTGCACATGTGCAGATGGAACAGAACTAAATCCATCCCATGAACCTGTAAACATGCATGAAGACATGGGAGGACTGGACACACATCCAGCTGTGTTCATCTGATTGATTGTAATCAGATTACTGCTGTGATCTGATCAAACACATCAGATTAGACTGTTTACATGGACACATGTAATAATCTGATAACTCCACAAATCAACTCACCACTGGGCGTCTCCATGGTTACTGCCCATTGTACATTCTGATTGGCTGACAAGTGTCTCTTTGTTTAGTCTTGTAGTGACTGTTCAGTAAATCTCTTCTTCAGTGTCTGAAATGACATTTCTCATACAGCCCGACTGATCTGGGATTTTTGGGGCTGATGCCCCAAAGCCACTTGGTACATAGTGTTCATATAACAATCATAAAAGTTCTTTCAAACAATGCTCATCCATTATTTTCTTTATTTTCTTCCCATAATTCACCCCCCACTCCCACTTTTCCAAGAACATACAAGACACCAACCCACAGAGAAAAGAAGAAAATAAATAAATAAATAAATAAATAAATAAATAAAATTATAAGAAAACATGTGTCACTGTTATAGTCGTGCAGTATGCGTTATGATTTACATGGACAAATAAAGTACAAAAAGATGGCTGCTAAGTAGGCACGATTTGAAGTTTACACAAATATGTCAACACTGGATCTCATACAGAAAAGAATGTATCCCTAGATCCTCTGAGTGTATATTTTATTTTCTCTAACTGTATTAATTGCATTAGGTCATTAAACCACAGAGACACATCAGGTGGGTTTTTAGATTTCCAATGCTGTAATATTGTTCTCAGTGCCAGCAGTGTTGTGAAAGCCATGATGTTTTTAGGTCTTTTCCTGATGGTAGAACGTCTTCTATCTATGGTACCAAACACAGCCATTACTGCACTGCATTGGACAGCCATATTAAGGTCCTCTGACAGTGTTCCAAAGATCACAGACCAATACGATGTCAGGACCAAAACATGCATGACCAGGCATGACCAAAACATACAGGTTTAGTCAGCAGGAGTGTTTCCACACCTGTCACAGCTGGCATCTGTGTTAGCGTATATTTTAGTCAGTTTTTCTTTGGAGAAATGAATGTGACATAAGATCTTGAATAGTATTGCTCTTACTTTGGCACAGGAAGTACTATCATTCACTCTTTGTAGAGCATTGTCCCATATGTCCTCCTCCAAGTCTTCCCCCAAGATCTGGTTCAGCTTTAACACATTCTTATCCTAGTCCTGGACCCTGAGTCTTCACATTTGAGCCTCAGGTCAGAGGTCAGAGGTCCAGAGCAGAGTCAGAAAACATTTGACAAAGAACAGCATCTCATTTTTAACATCCACATGGAAACTGGATTCTTCTGGAGTAGGAGATGAATCACACTAAGACCACAGTTTAATGTCAGAGTTCAGCACTAAAACCATTGTACCATCAATGTTCACAGACCTGGACCTGGACCTGGACCTGGGCCTGGACCTGGACCCAGCTGTGTGTCCATGAAGAGTGATGACTCCATGGGTGTTTCAGAGACTCGGTAAGTGAACCTCAGATCTGGTCCAGATTCACCAATAGGGTTTTCAGCTCAGTCAGTCCTAACCTGGCATTCCAGGTCCGACCTAAAGTTAGTCCTGTTGAACCATCAGAGTCACATGGTCTTTTTCTTCAGTCTCTGGTTCAGACACTGGCAGGAGAATCGCACTAAACCTGATCAATGAAAACCTGTAGTTGTAGTGGGAGCTGGTCCTGGATGATCCTGGATCAGAGTCCAGGGTTGGTTCCTGGTCCATTGAACACCTTTGTATCATATGTTGTGAGTGCAGATGGTGAGGACACACATTGTTAGGACAGAGCTGTTGGTTTCATCCAAATGTGGATGAGATCAACTAAACCCTGTGAGTGTGAAGCTCCAAACACACTCACATGTTGACTGTCAGTGGGACCAGCAGGACCAGGACACCTGTCCCACTACAGGGGGTCATGTGACTCATGATGGAGTCGGTGTGGACGGACATAATGTGAGCTCATTGTTGATGATTGGTCCACAGAGCGGAGCAGCAGAGCTCAGAGGTTCCCAGTGGTCTACAGGATCAGACTCAGCTGGATTCCACATGTGAGGTGTGTACTGGTCCAACATCTACTGGTCCATCTGTTCTGTCCAATCAATAATGTCCAACGTTGATGCAGTACAGCTTAGTCATGTGGAACTCTTCAGGAGGTTTTGGTCTTTTATATAAAATGATGTTGATGTTTATGTAATCTTTGTTTGAAACATTTGGACAGAAGGTTCATTAAATGTGAGGATTACATTGATGAACAGGTTCATGATCACATCAGATACAGACCTGGTTGTTGAAGGTGAACATGTTCTTTTGGATCTTTACAGGAAACACAGATGGCACCACTTAAAGAAAGTCTGTTGAAAATTCCGGAGAATTTGGTCGACGGCGATTTTAAAAAGTTCAAGTGGCTCTTGAAAAATGAAAAACCATCCATCCCAGTGAGTAAACTGGAGAGAGCAGACCGAATGGACACGGTAGATCTGATGGTCCAGACCTACTACACAAATACTCAAAAAGTCACTGTAAGGGTTCTGGAGAAGATGGACAGGACTGATCTGGTGAAGAAACTTTCAAAAGGCATCCCAGTACCTAAAGGTCAGTCATTAATAAGTAATTAGTAAAGTAAGAGGTTCCATATTTCATTCCCTGTGACACATTAAACAGAAGGACGGTGGTAATGTTGTTTCCATCTGTTCAGACCCAGTAGAATTCTGTGAATATTCAGATTCTGTCCTGGTAACATTCAAACCCCTCAGAGCATCAGTTTACAGATCAGTTCAATCTGTGAAGGCAGTCGTCCTCTGGGTTTGTAGAAGTCATTAATCTAAGATTAACTCAACAGAGAGTTTGGTCAAACTAAAAAAACCCCAGTAAATTCAGACTGAGGATGAAGCAGAACTGTATTACACAAACATTAAGCTCTTTATTTATTATTATTATTATTATTATTATTATTATTATTATTATTATTAATGGATCAAACGGACAGCTAATATAAACTAAAACATAAGCAGCTGTTTTATCAGACTGCACTCATGTAGTTTTTTCAGTTACTCACAGTCATTCCCATTACTGTGATTTGTGAGGTCTCAGTGATCTTTGACCTTTGTCCACCTTGATGCAGTTACTTCATCCTTCAGTCCAGGTGAACGTTTGGTCCAGATTTGACTGAAGTCTGTCAAAGCCTTCCTTAGATTTGGTCTTTTAAAGGTAACTGTTGCTGACAGACTGACCTTTTTCTATGGATCTCAAATCAAAGTGAAGCAGCTGTCAGTCTGTTTGAAAAGTTCAACTACAGTCAAAGAAAGAAGAGACTCTGAAAACACACACAGGTGAACACACCAAGTGGAAGGATGACACTTTTCACCACAGTCTTCCACTCCATGCAGGTCCTCACTCAGTCTCTGGAAACATCCAGTGGATCAGGTGTTATTCTTTCACTGTGGGATTTGACAGTTTTTACAGTTGTCATTTTCAGCTCCACAACAGTTTCCTTCTACGAAACCGGGAACTTAACAGATGTTTGGTCTCAGTCATAACACTGTGGTGTCCAAATACGTACATGTGAGAATAACTGAGTCATTCTTATTAAATAAAGATTACTTTATCATTGAACTAACTAGAGGTATTTGACTAAATTGACATGGACAAACCTGATGGATGACGTCCATGTGTAGAGTTTGAATCAGAGGAAAAACAGTGACTGAAGTCAAATGGTTGAAACTGATGAAACTACTGCTGACATGACTCTGAATATTTTTACAGCTGTGTTTGTTGTAGATAAAAGGGTTTAAAGGACATTCCAAAGGGAACAAAGATGATATTCAGGATTAAAGATCAATGATGATACAAAACTACAGAGAAAACTAAGTGTTGTTAATAACGTGGATTTAGTTTGTTTGAATAATCGATTATTGAAAACATTGAAGGGTTCTTCAAGTACAAATACACATGATGAGTATATCTGAACAGTTCAACTCTACTGTCCTCCAGCTGAATATCATGGATATGAGAGAAGACACGTGAGCAGTAAATTCATCTAATGAGAGGAAATAAATGACTAGACCTGAATACACACAGAATCTGTGACATCATATTATGATACTAGAATAAATGGGAAACATTTCCCTTCCATTTGTGTTTGGAACATCCTCTTAATTGTCTTCTTTGTCTTCACACAGAGAGCATTGACCAGTGTCGGCGAAAACTGAAGGTTAAGCTGAAGCAGAAGTTTGTGCGCGTGTTTGAGGGCATCACTAAAGCAGGACTCACCAAAACCCTCCTGAACCAGATCTACACAGAGCTCTACATCACAGAGGGAGGGGCTACAGAGGTCAACCAGGACCATGAGGTCAGACAGATTGAAACAGCATCCAGGAACCCACACAGACCACCAACAACCATCACATGTACAGACATCTTTAAAACACCAGCTGACAGACATGAACCAATCAGAACAGTGCTGACAAAGGGCGTGGCCGGCATCGGGAAAACAGTCTCCACACAGAAGTTCAGTCTGGACTGGGCTGAAGACAAAGCCAACCAGGACATCCACTTCATATTTCCATTCACCTTCAGAGAGCTGAATGTGCTGAAACAGAAGAAGTTCAGCTTGGTGGAACTGGTTCATCACTTCTTCAAAGAAACCAAAAAAGTAGGAATCTGGATCTTTGAAGACCTCCAGGTGGTGTTCATCTTAGATGGTCTGGATGAGTGTCGACCTCCTCTGGACTTCAACAACACTCAGATCCTGACTGATGTGACAGAGTCCAGCTCAGTGGATGTGCTGCTGATGAACCTCATCAGGGGGAACCTGCTTCCCTCTGCTCGCCTCTGGATAACCACTCGACCTGCAGCAGCCAATCAGATCCCTGAAGAATATCATGGCATGGTGACAGAGGTCAGAGGGTTCACTGACCCACAGAAGGAGGAGTACTTCAGGAAGAGGTTCAGAGATGAAGAACAGACCAACACAATCATCTCCCACATCAAGACGTCACGAAGCGTCCACATCATGTGTCACATCCCAGTCTTCTGCTGGATCACTGCTACAGTTCTGGAGGACGTGTTGAAGATCACAGACAGAAGACAACTGCCCAAGACCCTGACTGAGATGTACATCCACTTCCTGGTGGTTCAGGCCAAAGTCAAGAACTTCAAGTATGATGGAAGATCTGTGACAGATTCACCCTGGAGTCCAGAGACCAGGAAGATGATTGAGTCTCTGGGAAAACTGGCCTTTGAACAGCTGAAGAAAGGAAACCTGATCTTCTATGAATCCGACCTGACAGAGAGTGGCATCGATATCAGCTCAGCCTCAGTGTACTCAGGAGTGTTCACACAGGTCTTTATAGAGGAGAGAGGACTGTACCAGGACAAGAGGTTCTGCTTCATCCATCTGAGTGTCCAAGAGTTTCTGGCTGCTCTTCATGTCCATCAGACCTTCATCAACACTGGAGTCAATCTGCTGTCAGAAGAACAAACCACATCCCAGAGGTCTGGATCTGCACAGGCACAGTTCTACCAGACCGCTGTGGACCAGGCCTTACAGAGTCCAAATGGGCACCTGGACCTGTTCCTGCGCTTCCTCCTGGGTCTATCACTGCAGACCAATCACAGACTCCTACATGGTCTGGTGAAACAGACAGGAAGTAGCTCAGAGACCAATCAGAAGACAGCTGAGTACATCAAGAAGAAGATCAACGATGAACTGTCTGTAGAGAAAAGCATCAACCTGTTCCACTGTCTGAATGAACTGGAGGATGGATCTCTGGTGGATCAGATCCAACAGTACCTGAGATTAGGACGTTTCTTCAGTTCTTATGTGTCTCCTGCTCAGTGGTCAGCTCTGGTCTTCATCTTACTGTCATCAGATAAAGATCTGGAGGAGTTTGACCTGAACAAATACTGTGGTTCAGAGGAGGCTCTTCTGAATTTGCTGCCAGTCGTCAAAGCCTCCAACAAAGCTGTGTGAGTCCAGACAGAGTTTATTGAATTTAGAGTCTGGTTTAGGACATTTTTCTGCCTTATTCATTCTGTGTCAAACCACAACACTGATCATATTAATCAACATCATAACTTGATGGAATGCACATACAATCCACTTCATCTGTGACAGTAGGAGCACATCTGATCCAGTCCATCAAACATCTGAGTTAGTTTATGGTGGACCATGGATTTAGATCCTGTTTGGTCTTAAATGCTGGTTCCAGATTATCTGTAAATAAATGTGTAAAAGTATGTGTTACTGAGACCCCCAGATAAATAAAGGGGTCATAACCATAATCATAAATGAACAGCAGTGAACGTCCAGACAGTTTGAGTGTTCATTGGAAATAGGAGCTCTGTGATACATTGACTTTCTAACCTGATATTGGACCAAAACTAGTGATTATCTCTAGAACTATTGGAACTGAAATGAAGTGGAGTTTAGTGAAGATCAGTTTAATCTGCTGCTGTTTTTCAATACAACAAACCAATCTGTTATGTTTCTGCAGATTGACTGTCTATGACCTGTCAGAAAGAGGCTGTGAAGGTCTGTCCTCAGTTCTCAGATCCCAGTCCTCTAGTCTCAGACATCTGGACCTCAGAACCAACGACCTGGAGGATTCAGGACTGAAGATCCTGTCAGATGGACTAAGGAGTCCAGACTGTAAACTGGAGACTCTCAGGTCAGATAAAGTTAGAATCTGAATTCAATTCTTTCTGATCTGTTGGTCCTGACTGAGTTTTATTAAATCATGTTGTACTTGTTTAAATGAAGGTGTATTAGATCTAGAGCTGCACAATCCAGTCAAACACAAGTGTAATCACTAAATCAACCTGTGTAATTATGAAATGGAAAAAGATGATAATGTAAAGGTCAGGATTTAGGTAGATTTATGGTGATCCAAATGGAAAATTAGGGAATAGAAGTTTAAGACAACCTCTGTTTTATAGAGATGATTTGGATTTAGTGACACTGAGCAGATGTACAGGGTGGGGAAGCAAAATTTACAATATTTTGAGGCAGGGGTTTGACAGACAGTGTATGACCAATTAGTTTATTGAAAGTCATGAGAATTTATTTGCCACAAGATAATTTCCATAATAGGAAAATGTTTTTATTCTATGTGTCCTCCTTGTTTCTCAATAACTGCCTTCACATGCTTCCTGAAATTTGCGCAAGTGTTCCTCAGATATTCAGGTGACAGCTTCTCCCATTCTTCTTTAATAGTATCTTTAAGAAAGTCGACATTGCTGTGTGATGTTCTATTGGTAGCATGTTCTAAAACGCCCCAAACAGCAGAATCCAGAGGGTTTAGATCTGGGCTAGAAGGCGGCCATAAACATGATTCCCAAAAATTGCTAAAGTTGCTGTTGTCAACAAGTGTTTTGGTTTTTTTGTGTAAGATTTTAACTTCAAATCATCTTTTACTGCATTTCTAATGGTCTTGTTGTCTACCTCAAGTTCAATTGCCATTTTTCTCATGGATTTGGTTGGATCCTTTAGGATTTTGGATTTGAGAGCTTTAATAAAAGCTTTGGTCCGTTTTTTGTTGCTTCCTCCACTTCCAGACTTTCTGGTAATAGTTTTGCTCATAGTCATTCTCTTCTTTCCATTATAAACAGTCTTTATGGACACTCCAACTATTTTTGAAATCTCCTTTGGTGTGACGAGTGCATTCAGCAAATCACACACTCTTTGAGGTTTGCTTTCCTGATTACTCATATGGGCAAAAGTTTCTGAACAGGTATGGATAATAGTGTTAGGTATGATTATGACATCAATATATGTTCAGTTTCAAAACAATTGACGTAGTGCCTGCTGAGAAAAAACAACTAAATGTTCATTGTAAATTTTGCTTCCCCATCCTGTAGATACTGTGGAAAACATGAAAAAGGAAAATCATTACACAAAAGTGTTTTTTAGTTTTAAGTTTTGGTATTTTTACACTAGTTTCAGTTTTTATGGTGGACTTGACATTGTTAAATGAGTCATCTGTCCTTTTGTCTTGATAAACAAGCAACTTAAATTGCGCTAAAAAATGAGTTTTTCATCATATTGTGCAACTTTATTTAGATCTGAGCTGTTGTACAAACATATTTTTTTCTTTATTCTTCTATTTATCAGGGACAATGCAGTGAAACATAGTAGACATGTAGAACATCTGGGGCCTCATGTACAAAGACTTGTGTGGATTTCATACTGAAACCTGGCCTATGCCAAAATCCAGAAAAATCTGTATGCACAAAAAAATCCACATGAACAAAACTGTGTGTATGCCCGAATCCAAGAACATTTCCTTTGTACATCCCAATCAGCATGGAATTGAGCGCATATGTTGGAGTACCTGACTCCTCCCTCTCCACGCCCACATTTAAATATGCAAATCAGTATAAACAGGGTCTGCAGGTGGGATCCCCTCTGGGATTCCCCTATCTGCATGATCAGATGATGACATCAAGGTGGACGTGATGCAGAGGACGAAACGGGCGGAAGGAGAAAAGAGACAAACTCAGCCCATTTGAGCAGAGAGTCGACGCTACTGTGAGTAACACTGGTCTGACAGGGGCGACTCAAATCATCCCCAAGGTAAATATATATTTAGTATTAGTGTAACTCACACATTAGTTCATTGTACGGGTCATACAATAATCTGATCACAGCCAAAGATACAGGTTCATGTGTAATCATGTTAGGAGATCAAAGAGGAAATCAAAGACTTCGACTTGTGTTTAATCACTCCATTTATTATTTCCCAAAACACACTGAGACAGGAGACTGTCAGACGCAGTCTCGGCCTGTCACAGACTGTGGGATTTCTCCGGTCCAACAGCTGCTGATGCCCGTCCTCGGCCGTGTCCTCACCTGTACTCACCCAAGTCACCAGAGGACATTGTGAGGGCAATCTGCGGCATCAATGAGCACCTAGACCGACTAATAAATGTTCCCACAGACATTAATATTACATTAAATGCATCAACAAGTGAATTGTGTGTCCTTGTCTCTTCATGTGGTTGAAATTGGATCCTGTTCGGATGGCAGGATTGGTATTGATGGGTCCAGGGTCTGGTTCTGGTTCTGGTGGTGGATGTGCTGCTGTGGCAGTAGGATGACGTGTCAGTGTGTTCATTGTTCATCTGTGTATCTCTGATGTGCACATCAATCAGAGGAATGACCTTTTTCACATTATTAACAGTTTCTCAGTATTACCTCTAAGTGTCTCCAATGGTTCCAAAGCACTAGAAACATGCGTACGCCAGCTGTGAAGTTGGCATGGAGGACCACACATTTCCACAGTCATGTCACTCTTTGTACATCTGAATGTGAGCATGGAAAAGGGCATACGCCATGTTTTTGTGCATACGCAACCTTTATACGTGAGGCCCCTGATGTTCTGCATGAAGAGGATATAGCATTGAGCTTTTTTTCAACTCCAGTCCCTGGTTGGTCTTTTCAACAGAAATACATTTACCATATAAATACCAATAACATCAAACATTATAAACAACAGCATAAAAAACAATATAAAAGCCCATTTACATCACACACTTTCACACACATTAAAATCCTCAAAGAAAAGGTGAGAAAAAGATAAAATATTCTGACCTGACCAAGCATGATCCATTTTCAAAATGGGTTGATTGTAGTTTTGTTTTCATCCAGTTCTGAACCTTTGCTGTGAATCTTTTGTCGTCTGTGATCAGTTTTAGTTCGTATGGCGTTGCGTTCCAGATGTGGAACTGGTAAAATAGGGATTGGCTGATGGTTACTAATACTGTCCTGACTTCCTGATTTAAAAACAGGTATGACGACGTTTTTTTCCAACCAGAAGGAAATTTACAGGATGTAATGGAGACATTAATGGGATGGGTCAGTGCTTTAATGAATATGTGTCTGTGTGTTTGACAAAGGAAGTACTCATGTTCTGGATAGATCCAGGTTTAAGCCAGGACCTGGCAGGTCCAAGCGTTATCTGGGTCTGGCAGATCCAGGTGCCAGGTCCAGGTGCCAGCCTGAGTGTTTGATTGACAGTATGTTGTGGTCCCACAGATCTGACCTGCTGTTCAAACATGGCAGATCCTGGATTAAGTCCTGATCCAGGAGTAGAAGTCCCGACAGTATTTTGGCTGTGTACACTCTGCCGTGATGAGGTTTTCTGAACATCCTTGTTTTTGCTGCTTTCACACCGGCCTTTTAAAGAGGAGATACTGTGCAGATGAAGCGTCCATCTCCAGACATCTCCAGCTTTGGAGGTTCACATGTGATTCAGTTGACTATAATACCCATCTTGTTGAAGGTCCAGACACTTGGGCTGCAACTAATGACTAACTTTACTGTCGACTCATATAAACATATTACAAACTGAAAAACAAAACAAACAAAAGCTCTTATTTCTATTCATTACAGCAATAAAATACTGAAGTGTCTGACTGGATGTGTGAAGGACAGACGAGGGTTTATTCCACACTAGTTGTAAAAACGATGAAGGGTGATGTTGAAGGGCTGATTGAAATGAAATGAAATGATGAAATTCTTTATTCAGTCATCACATAATCCAACCAGTGTCAACACTCCAAACATTACTAACAGGTTAGAGAGTGAAAAGGCACAGGCAGAAGCAGAATGCTTATATTAATGCCTGTCCGACAGAACAAATTCAGTTACCCAGCATTCAATACAGAAAAAAGAAAAAAACAACAATGCATACAACCAAACAAACAAGCAAAAACATAAAAAAGTGAAACTAAACCAGAAATATAGAAAACTTAACCAACCAAATTAATGGTAATTTAATGTAGAGTCGAAAATAAATTATTTACTTATTACTTATTAGATCTTAACAATTGTATCCTTCAAAAATTGCCCTACATACCATTTTTTTACATATCAAAAATGAGCTCCACATTCTTAAATCCATGCTGGACTCATTCCATAGCTGAACTCCAACACATATACATATACATATTCTTTAGTCTCTTTTTTAGCTTTTTGTTCAACAAATTTACAAACATCTCGCAAATCCTATTTAGACTGTGTTGAGAAGAACCTTTGTACACAGACAGGGAGTCACTTTAATTTGGCTTTATACATTATTTGCAGTATTTTATAGTAAACCAAATCATTAAATTTCATAATATGGGATTTCATAAACAGTTCATCAGTATGTTCATAGTAACCAGCCTTATTAATAATACATATGGCTGATTTTTGAGGGAGGACTATAGCATTTACATTTGTTTTATACGTCCAGCCCCATACTCCCACACAATAGGACATATAAGGAAGTCAAAGCCAACAGTAAATTATATGTGGTGCCTTATGGTTGAGTAGATTTCTGGACTTATACAAGGTTGTCATTGACTTTGCAATCTTCCCTTTAATATATATCTAATATGTTGTTTCCATGTTAATTTGTGATCAATGACAACCCCTAAAAATTTTATATTGAACATTCTTTCAATTTCAGCATCACATATTTTTATTGTAATATCTCCATCAATTTCTTTTCAGTTTCCAAGAACCATAAATTTAGTTTTTTTTTTAATGTTAAAGCTCTACCTACTGATGTGGCATTTCTCACAGCACTTAATAAAAGTTTGAACATGAACAACCCGCCTCCCTCCAAAGCCCCACCCCCTTCCCTCTGCCTGAGCTCTGAGGCTCCTCCTCCTCTCTCCTACTCTCATCTGATGCGCGATGGAAACGGAGGAGGAAGCAGAGGTGGAGGTCCGGTCTGTTTTGGCGTGTCCGCGGACCCCTCCCTCAGTAATCAGATGCATCATCCACCTGCCGCGGGCCCGCGGCTCCTGTTCCATCAGTAGACCTGGTCCATCAGTAGACCTGTTCCATCAGTAGACCTGTTCCATCAGTAGACCTGTTCCATCAGTAGACCTAGTCTGTGCAGTACTGGGTCAGTGTCTTCACTGCAGTGCCCAGGGGATGGGCGCGCGCACTGTGAACGCGCGGCCTCCGCGAATTTTCCGTGGACATTTGAGGTTTCATAGTCCATACAATTGTCATCCTACATCATCGTACATGTGTGACACCATGTACATGCACCTGTATGAGTCCCACCGTCAGAAAAGCTGAGCTTTATGCAGACCTGTTCAGTCCAGTACAGCTGACTTCCGGACTTTTATCTCCATCTTTCATTCATCAGACTCCCGTTTGTTCCCCTCAGTTGTCGTTTCTGTTCATAAATCCATTTTTTCCCTTCCACATGTGCATTTGAGTTCTATCCAAACACATCCTAGACAGTAGACTGTGGTCAGCGACAGGAGAAGCAGCGCCAGTGAAGTGTCAGATTCAGAGGGACACATCGGATGCGAGGCGGTGATAGTGGATCGGATGCTGGATGACCGTAATGGATGATTGACAGGAGGCTCAGTCAGGTTTGGCCAATTATTTCATTCAGACCGACTAAAATGATTGGTTAGACTTTTATTAGAAATATATGAGAATTAAACATTTTTGAGTTTCAATGCCTGGTGGATTTCTTTTACATTTTAGTTTGACACACACTTATTAGGAGCATTTTAAGATGACAAAAGAAAGGTGTAAAAATCCCACATCATACGGTATAGCTTTAAGTGACAATCTATTGACATCAAACAAAGTTTTAAGAATTTCTAAATCCCTTTCTACCATGGACAAAAGTTCATTTAAATTTTTCCCAGAACAGGACATATTTGTATCATCTGTGAAAATAATAAATTTTAATAATTCAGTGACATTACAAATATCATTAATATAGAGTAGAAAAAGGTTTGGACCAATCACTGATCCTTGGGGTATGCCACAGGTGACCTTCCTGTATTGTGACATAGTATTGTTAATTTGTACATATTGCTGTCCGTTTTCCAAGTAACTTTTCAGCCAAGAATAAGCCACACCTCTTATCCTGTACTTCCCCAGTTTTCTCAATAACATGCTCTGATCTATTGTATCAAATGCCTTCTGTAAATCAGTATAAATACCAACTGAATATTCCTCATATTCATTTGCCTTTGCTATTTCATCTACCATCTCCATGACTGCATAGTCAGTAGTTCTATTCTCCCTGAAGCCATATTGATGTTCACTCAATATTTTATATTTTTCAGTAAAAAGATCCAGTTGTTTAGCAAATCATTTCTCTAATATTTCTGAGAACTGGGGAAGAAGGGACACTGGTCTGTAGTTATCAATGCAATGCTCATCTCCATGTTTGAATACTGGTATAACCTTTGCTGTTTTCATGTTATTTGGAAAAACACCTTCTTGGAAGGACAGATTACATATATAGGTCAGAGGGCTTACAATTTGGCCAATGACTTCTTTACCAATTGCCATATCAATTGAATGCATATCAGTTTTGTTTTTGAATTTTCTTTCTGTCTCAATTTTATCAGTTTCATCAATTCTGTAAAGGAACTGTTACGGAAATGTTTTTCTCTACTGCTGGTGAATAATGAAATAGAGACATCTGCCGGCCGACAATATTTTATTTCTTTGCAAAGAAAGGTCAGTTCTGCACACGAGCGGCGTTTGTGAAGAAAAGACAAAGAGCTTCTCACAAGGTCCACCTTTTATAGGGTGAATCACATTTGCAAGTGACACCTCCAGTCTCCTCAAAGGGCCTTTTGTTACCTTGCAAGAAAATTTACACACACAGTAGGGGAATTTAGGTAGGGAGACGGGAAAGTTAGCATGCAGTGGGGGGTATTCAGAAAATTAGCATGCAATTGGGAAGAGTGATCAGGAACAGAGACAGGAAAGTTAGCATGTAGTGGGGGTATTCATAAAGTTAGCATGCAGTGGGGAAGGGTGATCAGGAAAGGAGACGGGAACAAAAAGCGGAATCAGATAAAAAAGTAAACATTCCATTACAGAACATAGTATTGCTGTTACCTTTAATGAGATTGTCAAATAAATTTTGTTTATCCACAGGCACAGTAATTTTACTGGCCAAAGTACAACCAACCCCTACAAAGTAATTGTTGAACTCTTCAGCAATGCTTTTTAAAGTGTCTACTGTATCACCTGAGTCATTTAAGAAATTACTGGGGTATTCTGATTTGTTGTGTGTATTTTGAATGATACGATTAGTTACTTTCAAAGTCATTTTAATGTTGTTTTTACTGTCCTCTAACAATTTGTTGTAATATTCCATCTTCTGTTTTCTCATAATGGAAGTCAGTGTGTTCTTATACAGCTTATACTTTTTCTCATTTTCACTGGTTCTTAGATGTAAACATTTCTTACATAAAAGTTTTTCTTTTTACACGCCTTTTGTAGGCTCTTAGTCATCCAAGGTTTTCCTTTGTATTTTTCCTTCACCCAACACTTTCTAATAGGACAATGTTTGTTGTATAGCTGTAAATATAGACACAAATGCATCCTAGGCCTGAGTAGGATCCTCCACATACACATCATTTCAGTTACACTTTGTTAAATCCATCTGTAAAGCCTCAATTCTTTCTCGAGTCCTTATTCTCACCAATTTACAAGTAGACTCACTCACACCAACAGAAGATTGAACCTTTAAACTATGCAGTAGAACAAATATGGGAAAATGACCACTAATATCACTTCAGAATATACCACTTGTGTCTGGGCCATGCACATTAGTGTAAATATTATCAATGAGTGTGGCACTTTCTTTGGTTATCCCAGAAGGTTTGTTAATAAGTGGCCTTAAATCAAAACTAAACATTATATTACAAAAGTCATTTGTTGGTGAATTTTCATTCCATTTCAAAAGGTCAATATTAAAGTCTCCACAAACAAAAAATGATTTTTTAAATCACAAAATCCTCCAAGGATATCAACTAAAGTGTTCATAAACTGATCCATACAAGAACCAGGTGTTCTATATATGCAACTCAAGAAAATATTCTTGAATTTGGGAGTCTGTATTTCAATTGTCAAACTTTCCATTACTTCGTCAACAATTGTGGTATCAATTTCCTTACATTGAAGATCCTTTTGTACAAAAAAAAGCAACTTCACCACTGGTTTTATTTATCCGGTTAGCATAGACAGTATCATACCCTTCTAATACCCTTTGTTATCCAAGTCTCACTTATTGCATTCATTCATTCATTCATTCATTTTCTGAACCTGCTTTATCCTCACTAGGGTCACGGGGGTCGCTTGGAGCCTATCCCAGCTACATAGGGGCGAAGGCGGGGTACACCCTGGACAAGTCGCCAGTTCATCGCAGGGCTTCACTTATTGCAATTACTTGAAATTTATGTGTCACGGGTTCGGGTTTCCCAGATTAAAAAAAGATGATGGCTCAGTCGTCAAACTATTTTCTGTGATTTTATTCAGCACCACTTTTACCAGAATAAACATGAAAAATTAATTACAATACAAAACTAAAGTATACACAAGGGAAAAACATCCACCCTCACCAGAAGTTCACAGCATGGAGAACAAACCCTGTCTGCCCATCTGACAGAAAAACCCCTCATTAAACATTAAATACTCTTAGCCCCTCCCCCGGGCATACCAAATTAATAAAAAAGAGGGTTTTAACAAAAACTTAAAAACTCAGGAAAAAATAATTTACCAAATAAGCACATCCAATAACAGAAATATTATACTAACAAAATGCCCTCCATTTGGCATTTACTTTAAATGTAAATATCATGAAAATCAACATAATTGAATAATTAGGAAAAAAAATAAACTAGTCCAGGTCACCTGACCTCCAACGGCGCGCCACAATGCGCCATAAAAGGGCTAAGCAGGCAGTGCTTCGGTTCGCCACCCAGAGTGGTGAACGGAGGCGGAAGGTACGGCCGGATCAGCGTCTGGTGAGTCTGAGTTTGTGAGTGTAAGTGTAGGCGTCGAGTGTGCACCCTCGACCGCACTACTCATGGAAAAAAAAAAAAAAAGTTCAGAACGGGGAATGTGGGGAGAAACTACTTTCCCGCACGTCCATTGAAGCAGGTCTCTGTGGGACACTGGCACTCTACACATGCCGCCTCCTCCCACAGAGACACGGGGAGAACGCACCGTGCGGGAGACAGTGACGTGGCGTCTACGGCCACTCCGTCACATTATGTTTAAGTGATTCCAAATACTCTTTAATTTCTAAGACATTTGCATACAGACTTCTGCTGTTAAAATGTATTACTGAAAAATCCTCCAAATTAAAATGATCAAATGAATTCTCTGAGTAATATTCCAAATTTAAGTTATAATCATCATAGAGATTTTCCTTAGGATCAACACTGTTCTGAAAACTAAATGGTTTAAGGTCAGTTAAACTGAACAAATGTAGCTCCTCATTTACATTTTTAACTTGGGAGTTTTCATATCCAAGGAGAGCATTACCCTCATCTTCTTCAACAGAACAGTGAGAGTCCTCAATTGTCATTCAACAGAAAGGGATTGCAAGTTAGAGCAAGCCATGCACCCCAGACATCTACCAACAACATCATCAACTACACTGATCCAGCTCTTTCAGATTCCGTATCACAACCACCTTGACATTGAATCATTCAAACTTCTGCATTGGCATATGGTCAGATGCAAAACTGGTCAGGGATTCCCTTTATGCTTTTATTTTAGTGTTCAGCAGGATGAATGGATCAGATGATGTAAATCTTAAAGGGAAACAATAGTTCTATAATCCAAACAATTCCAAACATACTTAGGGATATGCAAATAACCACAACATAAAGTACAACTTACTAACATTTATCTGTATCCACTCAATGCATTCATTTAGTCTCTTACTCAAGCTGCATACTCCGTCAAACAAAGGAAAAGTGGGTGTGCTGGGCCTGATTCTTCCTCTTAAATGCTTGGGTGTGGCCTGATAGGTGAGGCTAGGCCCCACCCCTCCTCAAGCATGAAGTGCAGTTTTTAACACTAGTCGTTGCAGCCCTACCAGACACACGATGAGCTGAACAAAGAGTAGACAAATAATCAAATATACAGGCAAGTAGTGGAACCCAAACAACCACTCCTACTGTCAGCAGCATCCTGTTCCTCCCTGAGCTGAGTTCTGTGTGAACTGTGATGGTCCTTCAGTCCAGACCTGACCTGACTGTAATCCAAATATCATCTGTGTCCTCCAGGTTGAGTATCTGTAACCTGTCAGAGAGAAGCTGTGAAGGTCTGTCCTCAGCTCTCAGATCCCAGTCCTGTAGTCTGACACATCTAGACGTCAACAACATGGACCTGAAGGATTCAGGACAGAAGATCCTGTCAGATGGACTAAGGAGTCCAGACTGTAAACTGGAGACTCTCAGGTCAGATAAAGTTAGAATCTGAATTCAATTCTTTCTGATCTGTTGGTCCTGACTGAGTTTTATTAAATCATGTTGTACTTGTTTAAATGAAGGTGTATTAGATCTAGAGCTGCACAATCAAGTCAATCACAAGTGTAATCACTAAATCAACCTGTGTAATTATGAAATGGAAAAAGATGATAATGTAAAGGTCAGGATTGAGGTGGATTTATGATGATCCAAATGGAAAATTAGGGAATAGAAGTTCAACCCCACCTATGTTCTATGGTGATGATTTGGATCTAGTGACTGTTAGGTGCTGTGCACTATTTTTTTCCGGTCTTTTTCTACTTTTGACTTTGGTCGATTTTTGATTGATAATTTTGGAGAGATTTTACCTGGTGAATTTCGTTTCTCTAGGTCACAGGTGTCAAACATGCGTCCCGGGGGCCAAATCCGGCCCGCCAAAGGATCCAGTCCGGCCCTTGGGAGGAATTTGAGAAATGTAAAAATTACACAAAGATATGAACAATCCTTTTAGTTCAGGTTCCACATTCAGACCAATTCAATCTCCAGTGGCAGGACCAGTAAAATACTATCATAATAACTTAGAAATAATGACAACTCCAACTTTTTCTCTTTGTAAATGTAAACTTTTTCATGTATTTACTCTAAAACAAAGCATAACTTTGCAAAAAATGTGAATAAGATGAACAAATATGAACAACCTGAAATGTCTTAAGAGAAGTACGTACATTTTTAACAAGATTCTGCCTGTTACTAAATGTGTTTGTAGATCCACTGTGATCTGTAAGTGACAATGTACGTGTGTAAATGATAAACTGAGGAAGAATATTGTTAAAATTACACTGATTTTTTCAGTTTGTTCAGGTTATTCACATCTGTTGAAAGGATAGTTTGCAGATGTAAACCTTTTCATAATGTAAATTTACTTTTTTTGCTCTGAAACATAGAGAAAAGCTTGGAGTTGACATTATTTGTATATTATATATTATATATTATATATTATATATTATATTGGGTTATTATTTTACTGGTTTGGTGCACTGCAGATCAAATTTAGCTGAATCTGGCCCTTGAACTAGAATGAGTTTGACACCCCTGCTCTAGGTTAACTATTGTTTTGTCCTTTGTTGTATTTCTCTCATTTTTATGTTTAAACTTAATTAGGCCCGAGCCGAGTAAAGCTGGCACAGGGCCTATTGAGTCTGCAGTGGGCGTATGGGGATGAAATCACCAGCGATGCGGTCGCCTTTCGCCACTGTTGCCACTCTCACACATATTCACATTCACGGCACTGAGACCTTTCTGAAGACGTACATGACATGTGCACAAACTGCATATTTACACCTGCTCAGAATGAATGGGAGTCTGTGGGACACGCCCACTCAGGGTCAGTCATGTGGGTGTAAGTGCACGACACATGACATCTGACCCCACAGACATATGGGGGACCTCGAGAGCTTTCAAATAAGGCCAAATATGTGGTTGCCATAGAAACAGCTATATTGTTCTTTCTCAGATTATTATCTTTATTTATTTATTTATTTTTTGTCTTATTTTTCTTTCTCCTGTGCTTTGAGCTCAATTTTGACCCCCTGAACATTTACGAAAACTCACCAAATTTTGCCCAAAATTCAGAAATGTGCAAAATTGAATTTACACTGAACAAAAATATAAATGCCCCATTTTTGTTTTTGCTCCCATTTTTCGTGAGCTGAACTCAAAGATCTAAAACTTTTTCTGTGTACACACAAGGTTTATTTCTCTCAAATATTGTTCACAAATCTGTCTAAATTTGTGTTAGTGAACACTTCTTCTTTGCTGAGATAATCCATCCACCTCACAGCTGTGGCAGATCAAGATGCTGATTAGACAGCAGGATTTTTGCACAGGTGTGCCTTAGGCTGGCCACAATAAAAGGCCACTCCAAAATGTGCGGTTTTATCACACAGCACAATACCACAGATGTCACAAGTTTGGAGGGAATATGCACTGGTCATGCTGACTTCAGGAATCTCCAGCAGAGCTTTTGCCGGTGAATTGAATGTTCATTTCTCTACCAGAAGCCATCTCCAAAGGTGTTTCAGAGAATTCATGAAGAAGACTGTGCGAGGAAAATGGTGGTCACACCAAATACTGACTGGTTTTCTGACCCCCCTGGACCACCCAATACAGTAAAAAAAGTGCACATTTTAGAGTGGCCTTTTATTGTGGCCAGCCTAAGTCACACCTGTGCAATAATCCTGCTGTCTAATCAGCATCTTGATATGCCACACCTGTGAGGTGGATGGATTATCTCAGCAAAGAACAAAGGAGAAGTGCTCACTAACACAGATTTAGACAAATTTATGAACAATATTTGAGAGAAAAGGCCTTTTGTGTACATAGAAAAAGTTTTAGATCTTTGAGTTCAGCTCATGAAAAATGGGAGCAAAAACAAAAGTGGGGCATTTATATTTTCGTTCAGTGTACATATAGGTTTCGTAGATGTCGGTAAAGAAATGTTGCTGCAGCGCCCCCTTGAAAAGAGGAAATGCATTACGTCAAAGGGAGCACGTCCAACATAAAGTTTGTCGTAGAACCACGAAAATCGGTACACAGATTCATCATGAGGAGACAAACAAAAAATATTGTTGTGGCCACGCCCCTAAACCAACCGGAAGTCGGCCATATTGGATTGAAATTTCCAAAATGCTGAGTCAGCGTTTTCGCTGACGTCGTATTTTAACTATCTCCTCCTTGGGCATTTGGCCAAATGAGCTCAAAATTGGTGTACAGTATCTACAGAAGTGGGGCATCCACAGTTGGCTGAATTTTTGGAATCGGTGTCACCGTTCTTGTGTGACGAGGTTACAAACTTTGTGAAGTTTTTTCGAAAATTTACCATTACAAAAATTGCTTCAGCTCAGACATACGAACACTGATTTGGCTCAAATTTCAATCAGACGTCTATCTCCCAGGCCTACACCCATTTATTAAAGAAATTGAAATTTTGCACTATAGCGCCCCCTGCAAATGTACATGTACAAAAATGACATCAGTTTAGACATACAAACACCGATTTGGCTCAAATTTGACCCAGACATCTGTCCCCCAGGCCTACACCTATTTGTCAAAAGAAATTTACATTTCGTACTACAGCGCCCCCTACAAGTTTTTTTTTTTTTTTATTAAAATTGCTTCAGTTCGGACTTATAAACACTGATTTGGCTCAAATTTGACTCAGACATCTATCTCCCAGACCTTCACCCATTTATCAGAAAAAATTGAAATTTGGCTCCATAGCGCCCCCTACAACTTCACCTTTACAATAATTGCTTCAGTTTGGACATACGAACACTGATTTGACTCAAATTTGAATCAGTTGTCAGTCTCCCAGGCCTACACCCATTTATCAAAAGAAAATGCCATTTCGCTCAATAGCGCCCCCTATAAATTTACCTTCATGAAAATTGCATCAGTTCGGACATACGGACACCGATTTGGCTGAAATTTGACTCAGTGGTACATCTCACAGGCCTACAGCCATTCAATGGAACAAATTGAATTTTGGCTCCATAGCGCCCCCTACAGATTTATTTATACAAAAATTTGTTCAGTTCGGACATACGAACACTGATTTGTCTCGAATTTGAGTCAATTGTCAATCTCCCAGGCCTACACCCATTCATTAGAAGACATAAAATTGTGCTAGAGCGCCACCTGCTTAGCGATGGACATACTTGTACTGGATGTGCCCATGGTGAGGGCCTTTAGATGCCACGTGTGGCTTTATTTATTTATTTTTTTCTTCTCCTGCTCTTTGAGCTCAAATTTGACCCCCTGAACATTTACAAAAACTCACCAAATTTTGCCCAAAATTCAGTAGTGCGAAAAATTGAATTTACAGATAGGTTTCGTAGATGTTGGTAAAGAAATGTTGCAGCAGCACCCCCTTGAAAAGTGGAAATACATTACACCAATGGGAGCATATCCCACATAAAGTTTGTTGTAGAGCCACCAAAATCGGTACACAGATTCATCATGAGGAGATAAACAAAAAATATTATTATGGCCACACCCCTAAACCAACCCTTAGTTGGCCATATTGGATTGAAATTTCCAAAATGCTGAGCCAGCGTTTTCGTTGACGTTGTATTTTAACTATCTCCTCCTTGGGCGTTTGGCCAATAATAATAATAATAATAATAATAATACATCAGTTTTATATAGCGCTTTTCTAAGTACTCAAAGACGCTTTACAAAAAACAACCAAGGGACAAACATACATCCAATGGGTAAACAGATACAAAGTTAATGCTAAATGGTAACTGAAGAACAAATACAGAGACAAATATTGATTAAAGAAAAACACACAAAAGAAGGTATGTGAGAGTGGAGGAGGTTGAGCGGGCGGTCAGTTTTCGAATGATGATCTGAAGAGGTGGGATTTGAGTTGGCTTTTGAATGAGGTGACTGTGTCAGAGTTCCGGATGTGAATGGGTAGAGAGTTCCAGAGGGTGGGGCAAAAGCCCTGTCACCCAGGGTACGGAACTTAGTCTTGGTGATGAGGGTGAGAAGGTTAGCACCTGCAGAGCGGAGGTGGCGAGTAGGGGAGTGGCGGTGAAGTAAATCAGTCAGGTAAGGGGGGGCAAGGTTGTGTAGGGCTTTGTAGGTGATGAGGAGGATCTTGAAGTTAATGCGTTGTTGAACAGGGAGCCAATGAAGTTGACGGAGGATGGGTGTGATGTGATTTCTGGAGCAGGAGTGGGTGAGTAACGGGGCGGCTGAGTTCTGAACATACTGTAATTTTTGGAGGGCAGTGGAAGGAAGGCCATAAAGAATGCTATTACAATAATCTAGTCTGGAGGTGATGAAGGCATGGATGAGTGTTTCGGCAGCTGAGGGGGAGAGGGTGGGGCAGAGGCGTGCGATGTTGCGAAGATGAAAGAAGGAAGTTTTGGTGACATGATTGATGTGTGATTTGAAGGAAAGGGTGGGGTCCATAATGATGCCGAGGTTTCTGGCCAGGGGAGAGGGGGTGACTGAGTGACCATCGATGGAGAGTGAGAAATTCTGGGAGGAGGGGAGAAGAGATTGTGGTCCAAAAATGATGATTTCAGTTTTATTGCTGTTGAGTTTGAGAAAGTTGTTTGTCATCCAGGTTTTAATGTCAGTGAGGCAGTTGGTGATGGTGGAGAGAATGGCAGGGGTGATGGCTTTAGTAGAGATGTATAGCTGGGTGTCGTCAGCATAACAGTGAAAGTGGAGACCATGGTGACGGATGATATGACCGAGCGGAAGTATGTACAAGATGAAGAGTATGGGGCCAAGCACAGAGCCTTGAGGGACACCATGTGATACTGGGGTGGTGTGCGATTTGTGGTTGTTGATGGAGATGAAGTGAAATCTGTCGGACAGGTAAGAGGTGAACCAGGAAAGGGCAGAGTCAGTGATTCAAAATGAGCTGAAAATCGGTGTACAGTATCTAGAGAAGTGGGGCATCAAAAGTTAGCTGAATTTTTGGGATCTGTGTCACCGTTTTTTTGTACAAGGTCACAAAGTTTGCGAAGTTTTTCCGAAAATTTACCATTACAAAAATATCTTCAGCTCAGGCGTACGAACACCTATTTTTCTCAAATTTGACTCAGATGTCCATCTCCCAAACCTACACCCATTTATTAAAAGAAATTGAAATTTTGCACTAAAGCGCCCCTGCAAAGTTACCTTTACAGAAATTGCTTCAGTTCAGAAATACAAACACCGATTTGGCTCAAATTTGAATCAGTGTTCAATATCCCAGGCCTACAGCCATTTGTTTGATGAAATTTAAATTTTGCGCTATAGTGCCCCCTATAAAGTTACCTTCACTAAAATTGCTTCAGCTCGGACATACGAACTGGCTCAAATTTGGCTGAAATTTGAGTTAGTTGTCAATCTCCCAGGCCTACACCTATTCATCTGAAAAATTTGAGATTTGGCTCCAGAGCGCCCCCTAGAAATTTATTTTACAAAAATTGGTTCAGTTTTGACATATGATCACCTATTTGCCTCAAATTTGAATCAGCTGCCAGTCTCCCAGGCCTACACCCATTTGTCAGAAGACATTGAAAATTCACACAAAAGCGACCCCTACAAATTTACCTTTACGAAAATTGCATCAGTTCTGACATACAAACACCGATTTAGCTCAAATTTGACTGAGTGGTACATCTCACAGGCCTACACCCATTCAATGGAAGAAATGGAATCTTGGTTGCATAGCGCCCCCTACAGATTAACTTATACAAAAATTTCTTTAGTTCAGACATACAAAGATTTGCTTCAAATTTGAAGCAGTTGTCAATCTCACAGGTCTACATCTATTCATCAGAAGACATCAAAATTTGGTGCTAGAGCACCACCTGCTGAACGATTGACATTCTTGTACTGGATGTGCCTGTGGCGAGGGCCTTTCAATGCGCTTGCGGCTTTAATTGGTTTTGGTGCCACTGGCATTATATAGTCGAGCGCCCGTGGGGCGGCTCTCTCTTTCTCCTCCTCCTCCAGCGATGCCAGTGTCCAGGGTGTGCACGTCGAGGCGCACATCCACTCCACTCCACTTCACTCCACGCAAGTTGTTGCATGCCAGCGTGGCTTTTCGTTAGCTTTTCTTTTTCTTTGGCCAGGTGGAGCCAGACGTCCTGTTTTTGCATTTTTTTTTCATTAGGCCTTATGTTGTGTTTTTTTTTTTTTTTTATCGGGTAACGGTGCGCTGGCAGCTCCTAAGGCCCTGTATAGGGTTGGCCTGTCCAGCACACCGTCCTTTTTTTTAGTTTCCAGTCCACTCTGTCTTTCCTTTTGTTACTTTGGGCATGGGGTTTAAAAGGGGTTTGGATTCTGCTTAATTAAAAGCAGCTGGTTTCAACAGGAACAGAAGTAAACCGACGCAAAACGTAACAAAATAAATCAAATACAATAAAATATGTTCTTTTGAATTACACTCCTTTGACTCTGGTGTCCTTTGAAAATATGTTTCACCTTCGGGTTGTAACAGTGACACTGAGCAGATGGAGATGCTGTGGAAAACATGAACAATAAAAATCAAAACGTTAAGGGGTTTCTACTTTTAAGTTTCAGTGTTTTTACACTAGTTTCAGGTTTCATGTTTGATTTGACATTGTTAAATGACTAATCTGTGCATTTGATGTGATAAACAAGCAAACAGACTCATATTACAATAAAAAAATTGTGTTTCTTACTAAATTGTGCAGCTTTATTTGGATCTGAGCTGTGGAACAAACTGAGATCTATGTGGATTGTGATGGTCCTTCAGTCCAGACCTGACCTGATTGTAATCCAAATGTCATCTGTGCCCTCCAGGTTGAGTATCTGTAACCTGTCAGAGCGAAGCTGTGAAGGTCTGTCCTCAGTTCTCAGATCCCAGTACTGTAGTCTGACTCATCTGGACCTTGACAACATGGACCTGAAGGATTCAGGACTGAAAATCCTGTCAGATGGACTAAGGAGTCCAGACTGTAAACTGGAGACTCTCAGGTTTGGATTGTTCAACCAGTGTGAATGATGATGATTAAAACCAGGATGTACATCAGGGGTGAGCGATATGGTAAAAATATCATATCAGATTTTTTTAAAAATAAAACCATGATCTTGATTTGATCATGATTCTTTCCATTGATCTTTGAGACTAATTAGCATATCTTTGCATGTGTAAAGTCAGTGCTTCTGTTCCCTCTTTCCACTGTTTGCTCCTCTTCTCATACAGAGTACCTTTACTAAATGCTTTTTGTACTAAATGCGTTACAGTTGTTTGCTTTGGTTTAATTCTACCTGTTGCCTCTTGCTGGAGTGTAGCTGCTCTTCTACCAGTTTGACTCTCATACTGTTTGGGCATGCATTGATTCAGGTTGGACACGGGGCTAATAACGATGGGAACATACATGTGGAAAGTTTATAATGCATTCAGATAACACACCAATTCAAAGTGACATGTATATTTACATGAGTCATGATATCACATTGGCAGCTGACTGAACAGGTTTGTAGTGTTGCCATCCGATGTGCAAACTGTATCTGTGCTAATTTTGCAAATTACTGTTGTTTGCACTTTGTCGTTCGGGGAAAAACCAAACCAATTCCATGCGATGGAAGTGGAGTTCTTTGTAGGAAGCAACTAATCTGTTTGACTGTCAGCCATGACTCCCACTACACAACCTGAAATCCATGTGACAGGGACGTGAACTGACGTGATGTGTCTGTCTCCATCCAGAGCCATTGAATCCACTATGACTCTGACTACATCAGATTATAGACCATTCCACCATCTCAATGGTTTGTTGTATTGTCGATTTGTTCTAAACCTTCACAATCTAATGTCGTCATATCGCACACCCCTAATGTACATGTAGTGGATCAGTCTGACCTGGTTTTCAGACCAGCTGTTCAGTGTCTGACATGAAACACAGGCATGTTCCTTTATTTATATGAAACAAACACAGTAACTAAACTGTATGAAGATGTATTTGAAGCAAGTGAGTCTAAATCTACAGATATTATCTAAAGGACAGTAAAGTATCTACACTCTGAGAGTTGGACTGGAGTGGAACTGGTTTGTCTGTTTAAACACTGGAACCCAAGAACCATTGAACCTTTGATTTGGAGGTGGTGACAATGGTTAGTCTGTATTCAGATCATGTCCTGAACTGAGCCAGTCCAATAGAAACTGGCTTCAGGTAAATCCCATTTGGAATGAAATCCATCCTCAGAATAACTGTGTCCAACAGCTGACGCTGCTTCTTTTCCAACCTCAGATGATGTGTGATGTTTTATGTTGCAGACTGTCAGGATGTCTGATCACAGAGGAAGGATGTTCTTCTCTGGTCTCAGCCCTGAAGTCCAATCCGTCCCATCTCAGACTGTTGGACCTGAGCTACAACCATCCTGGAGCCTCAGGACAGGAGCTGTGTGCTCTAGTGGAGGATCCACACTGGGGACTGGACACTGTCAGGTATGGACTGAGCTGATGCACACACAGAGAATGTGTGATAGAACAGGTGGAGCTGACAGGAACACTGTGTCAGAATGTGTGATAGAACAGGTGGAGCTGACAGGAACACTGTGAGAATGTGTGATAGAACAGGTGGAGCTGACAGGAACACTGTGTCAGAATGTGTGATAGAACAGGTGGAGCTGACAGGAACACTGTGTCAGAATGTGTGATAGAACAGGTGGAGCTGACAGGAACACTGTGAGAATGTGTGATAGAACAGGTGGAGCTGACAGGAACACTGTGTCAGAATGTGTGATAGAACAGGTGGAGCTGACAGGAACACTGTGTCAGAATGTGTGATAGAACAGGTGGAGCTGACAGGAACACTGTGTCAGAATGTGTGATAGAACAGGTGGAGCTGACAGGAACACTGTGAGAATGTGTGATAGAACAGGTGGAGCTGACAGGAACACTGTGTCAGAATGTGTGATAGAACAGGTGGAGCTGACAGGAACACTGTGTCAGAATGTGTGATAGAACAGGTGGAGCTGACAGGAACACTGTGAGAATGTGTGATAGAACAGGTGGAGCTGACAGGAACACTGTGTCAGAATGTGTGATAGAACAGGTGGAGCTGACAGGAACACTGTGTCAGAATGTGTGATAGAACAGGTGGAGCTGACAGGAACACTGTGAGAATGTGTGATAGAACAGGTGGAGCTGACAGGAACACTGTCAGAATGTGTGATAGAACAGGTGGAGCTGACAGGAACACTGTGAGAATGTGTGATAGAACAGGTGGAGCTGACAGGAACACTGTGAGAATGTGTGATAGAACAGGTGGAGCTGACAGGAACACTGTGAGAATGTGTGATAGAACAGGTGGAGCTGACAGGAACACTGTGAGAATGTGTGATAGAACAGGTGGAGCTGACAGGAACACTGTGTCAGAATGTGTGATAGAACAGGTGGAGCTGACAGGAACACTGTGTCAGAATGTGTGATAGAACAGGTGGAGCTGACAGGAACACTGTGAGAATGTGTGATAGAACAGGTGGAGCTGACAGGAACACTGTGTCAGAATGTGTGATAGAACAGGTGGAGCTGACAGGAACACTGTGAGAATGTGTGATAGAACAGGTGGAGCTGACAGGAACACTGTGTCAGAATGTGTGATAGAACAGGTGGAGCTGACAGGAACACTGTGTCAGAATGTGTGATAGAACAGGTGGAGCTGACAGGAACACTGTGAGAATGTGTGATAGAACAGGTGGAGCTGACAGGAACACTGTGTCAGAATGTGTGATAGAACAGGTGGAGCTGACAGGAACACTGTGAGAATGTGTGATAGAACAGGTGGAGCTGACAGGAACACTGTGTCAGAATGTGTGATAGAACAGGTGGAGCTGACAGGAACACTGTGAGAATGTGTGATAGAACAGGTGGAGCTGACAGGAACACTGTGAGAATGTGTGATAGAACAGGTGGAGCTGACAGGAACACTGTCAGAATGTGTGATAGAACAGGTGGAGCTGACAGGAACACTGTGAGAATGTGTGATAGAACAGGTGGAGCTGACAGGAACACTGTGAGAATGTGTGATAGAACAGGTGGAGCTGACAGGAACACTGTGAGAATGTGTGATAGAACAGATGGAGCTGACAGGAACACTGTGTCAGAATGTGTGATAGAACAGGTGGAGCTGACAGGAACACTGTGTCAGAATGTGTGATAGAACAGGTGGAGCTGACAGGAACACTGTGAGAATGTGTGATAGAACAGGTGGAGCTGACAGGAACACTGTGTCAGAATGTGTGATAGAACAGGTGGAGCTGACAGGAACACTGTGAGAATGTGTGATAGAACAGGTGGAGCTGACAGGAACACTGTGTCAGAATGTGTGATAGAACAGGTGGAGCTGACAGGAACACTGTGTCAGAATGTGTGATAGAACAGGTGGAGCTGACAGGAACACTGTGAGAATGTGTGATAGAACAGGTGGAGCTGACAGGAACACTGTGTCAGAATGTGTGATAGAACAGGTGGAGCTGACAGGAACACTGTGAGAATGTGTGATAGAACAGGTGGAGCTGACAGGAACACTGTGTCAGAATGTGTGATAGAACAGGTGGAGCTGACAGGAACACTGTGAGAATGTGTGATAGAACAGGTGGAGCTGACAGGAACACTGTGAGAATGTGTGATAGAACAGGTGGAGCTGACAGGAACACTGTCAGAATGTGTGATAGAACAGGTGGAGCTGACAGGAACACTGTGAGAATGTGTGATAGAACAGGTGGAGCTGACAGGAACACTGTGAGAATGTGTGATAGAACAGGTGGAGCTGACAGGAACACTGTGTCAGAATGTGTGATAGAACAGGTGGAGCTGACAGGAACACTGTGTCAGAATGTGTGATAGAACAGGTGGAGCTGACAGGAACACTGTGTCAGAATGTGTGATAGAACAGGTGGAGCTGACAGGAACACTGTGTCAGAATGTGTGATAGAACAGGTGGAGCTGACAGGAACACTCTGTCAGAATGTGTGATAGAACAGGTGGAGCTGACAGGAACACTGTGTCAGAATGTGTGATAGAACAGGTGGAGCTGACAGGAACACTGTGAGAATGAGTGATAGAACAGGTGGAGCTGACAGGAACACTGTGAGAATGTGTGATAGAACAGGTGGAGCTGACAGGAACACTGTGAGAATGTGTGATAGAACAGGTGGAGCTGACAGGAACACTGTGAGAATGAGTGATAGAACAGGTGGAGCTGACAGGAACACTGTGAGAATGTGTGATAGAACAGGTGGAGCTGACAGGAACACTGTGAGAATGTGTGATAGAACAGGTGGAGCTGACAGGAACACTGTGAGAATGAGTGATAGAACAGGTGGAGCTGACAGGAACACTGTGAGAATGTGTGATAGAACAGGTGGAGCTGACAGGAACACTGTGAGAATGTGTGATAGAACAGGTGGAGCTGACAGGAACACTGTGAGAATGTGTGATAGAACGGGTGGAGCTGACAGGAACACTGTGTCAGAATGCGTGATAGAACAGGTGGAGCTGACAGGAACACTGTGAGAATGTGTGATAGAACAGGTGGAGCTGACAGGAACACTGTGAGAATGTGTGATAGAACAGGTGGAGCTGACAGGAACACTGTGAGAATGTGTGATAGAACGGGTGGAGCTGACAGGAACACTGTGTCAGAATGTGTGATAGAACAGGTGGAGCTGACAGGAACACTGTGAGAATGTGTGATAGAACAGGTGGAGCTGACAGGAACACTGTGAGAATGAGTGATAGAACAGGTGGAGCTGACAGGAACACTGTGAGAATGTGTGATAGAACAGGTGGAGCTGACAGGAACACTGTGAGAATGAGTGATAGAACAGGTGGAGCTGACAGGAACACTGTGAGAATGTGTGATAGAACAGGTGGAGCTGACAGGAACACTGTGTCAGAATGTGTGATAGAACAGGTGGAGCTGACAGGAACACTGTCAGAATGTGTGATAGAACAGGTGGAGCTGACAGGAACACTGTGAGAATGTGTGATAGAACAGGTGGAGCTGACAGGAACACTGTGTCAGAATGTGTGATAGAACGGGTGGAGCTGACAGGAACACTGTGAAAATGAGTGATAGAACAGGTGGAGCTGACAGGAACACTGTGAGAATGTGTGATAGAACAGGTGGAGCTGACAGGAACACTGTGTCAGAATGTGTGATAGAACAGGTGGAGCTGACAGGAACACTGTCAGAATGTGTGATAGAACAGGTGGAGCTGACAGGAACACTGTGAGAATGTGTGATAGAACAGGTGGAGCTGACAGGAACACTGTCAGAATGTGTGATAGAACAGGTGGAGCTGACAGGAACACTGTGTCAGAATGTGTGATAGAACAGGTGGAGCTGACAGGAACACTGTGTCAGAATGTGTGATAGAACAGGTGGAGCTGACAGGAACACTCTGTCAGAATGTGTGATAGAACAGGTGGAGCTGACAGGAACACTCTGTCAGAATGTGTGATAGAACAGGTGGAGCTGACAGGAACACTGTGTCAGAATGTGTGATAGAACAGGTGGAGCTGACAGGAACACTGTCAGAATGTGTGATAGAACAGGTGGAGCTGACAGGAACACTGTGAGAATGTGTGATAGAACAGGTGGAGCTGACAGGAACACTGTGAGAATGTGTGATAGAACAGGTGGAGCTGACAGGAACACTGTCAGAATGTGTGATAGAACAGGTGGAGCTGACAGGAACACTGTGTCAGAATGTGTGATAGAACAGGTGGAGCTGACAGGAACACTGTGTCAGAATGTGTGATAGAACAGGTGGAGCTGACAGGAACACTCTGTCAGAATGTGTGATAGAACAGGTGGAGCTGACGGGAACACTGTGAGAATGAGTGATAGAACAGGTGGAGCTGACAGGAACACTGTGAGAATGTGTGATAGAACAGGTGGAGCTGACAGGAACACTGTGAGAATGTGTGATAGAACAGGTGGAGCTGACAGGAACACTGTGAGAATGTGTGATAGAACGGGTGGAGCTGACAGGAACACTGTGTCAGAATGAGTGATAGAACAGGTGGAGCTGACAGGAACACTGTGAGAATGTGTGATAGAACAGGTGGAGCTGACAGGAACACTGTGAGAATGTGTGATAGAACAGGTGGAGCTGACAGGAACACTGTGAGAATGTGTGATAGAACGGGTGGAGCTGACAGGAACACTGTGTCAGAATGTGTGATAGAACAGGTGGAGCTGACAGGAACACTGTGAGAATGTGTGATAGAACAGGTGGAGCTGACAGGAACACTGTGAGAATGAGTGATAGAACAGGTGGAGCTGACAGGAACACTATGAGAATGTGTGATAGAACAGGTGGAGCTGACAGGAACACTGTGAGAATGAGTGATAGAACAGGTGGAGCTGACAGGAACACTGTGAGAATGTGTGATAGAACAGGTGGAGCTGACAGGAACACTGTGTCAGAATGTGTGATAGAACGGGTGGAGCTGACAGGAACACTGTGAAAATGAGTGATAGAACAGGTGGAGCTGACAGGAACACTGTGAGAATGTGTGATAGAACAGGTGGAGCTGACAGGAACACTGTGTCAGAATGTGTGATAGAACGGGTGGAGCTGACACGAACACTGTGTCAGAATGTGTGATAGAACAGGTGGAGCTGACAGGAACACTGTGAGAATGTGTGATAGAACAGGTGGAGCTGACAGGAACACTGTCAGAATGTGTGATAGAACAGGTGGAGCTGACAGGAACACTGTGAGAATGTGTGATAGAACAGGTGGAGCTGACAGGAACACTGTGAGAATGTGTGATAGAACAGGTGGAGCTGACAGGAACACTCTGTCAGAATGTGTGATAGAACAGGTGGAGCTGACAGGAACACTGTGAGAATGTGTGATAGAACAGGTGGAGCTGACAGGAACACTGTGGGAATGTGTGATAGAACAGGTGGAGCTGACAGGAACACTGTGAGAATGTGTGATAGAACGGGTGGAGCTGACAGGAACACTGTGTCAGAATGAGTGATAGAACAGGTGGAGCTGACAGGAACACTGTGAGAATGTGTGATAGAACAGGTGGAGCTGACAGGAACACTGTGAGAATGTGTGATAGAACAGGTGGAGCTGACAGGAACACTGTGAGAATGTGTGATAGAACGGGTGGAGCTGACAGGAACACTGTGTCAGAATGTGTGATAGAACAGGTGGAGCTGACAGGAACACTGTGAGAATGTGTGATAGAACAGGTGGAGCTGACAGGAACACTGTGAGAATGAGTGATAGAACAGGTGGAGCTGACAGGAACACTGTGAGAATGTGTGATAGAACAGGTGGAGCTGACAGGAACACTGTGAGAATGTGTGATAGAACAGGTGGAGCTGACAGGAACACTGTGTCAGAATGTGTGATAGAACGGGTGGAGCTGACAGGAACACTGTGAAAATGAGTGATAGAACAGGTGGAGCTGACAGGAACACTGTGAGAATGTGTGATAGAACAGGTGGAGCTGACAGGAACACTGTGTCAGAATGTGTGATAGAACGGGTGGAGCTGACAGGAACACTGTGTCAGAATGTGTGATAGAACAGGTGGAGCTGACAGGAACACTGTGAGAATGTGTGATAGAACAGGTGGAGCTGACAGGAACACTGTGAGAATGTGTGATAGAACAGGTGGAGCTGACAGGAACACTGTGAGAGTGTGTGATAGAACAGGTGGAGCTGACAGGAACACTGTGTCAGAATGTGTGATAGAACAGGTGGAGCTGACAGGAACACTGTCAGAATGTGTGATAGAACAGGTGGAGCTGACAGGAACACTGTGAGAATGTGTGATAGAACAGGTGGAGCTGACAGGAACACTGTCAGAATGTGTGATAGAACAGGTGGAGCTGACAGGAACACTGTGTCAGAATGTGTGATAGAACAGGTGGAGCTGACAGGAACACTGTGTCAGAATGTGTGATAGAACAGGTGGAGCTGACAGGAACACTCTGTCAGAATGTGTGATAGAACAGGTGGAGCTGACAGGAACACTCTGTCAGAATGTGTGATAGAACAGGTGGAGCTGACAGGAACACTGTGTCAGAATGTGTGATAGAACAGGTGGAGCTGACAGGAACACTGTGAGAATGTGTGATAGAACAGGTGGAGCTGACAGGAACACTGTGAGAATGTGTGATAGAACAGGTGGAGCTGACAGGAACACTGTCAGAATGTGTGATAGAACAGGTGGAGCTGACAGGAACACTGTGTCAGAATGTGTGATAGAACAGGTGGAGCTGACAGGAACACTCTGTCAGAATGTGTGATAGAACAGGTGGAGCTGACAGGAACACTGTGAGAATGTGTGATAGAACAGGTGGAGCTGACAGGAACACTGTGTCAGAATGTGTGATAGAACAGGTGGAGCTGACAGGAACACTGTGTCAGAATGTGTGATAGAACAGGTGGAGCTGACAGGAACACTGTGTCAGAATGTGTGATAGAACAGGTGGAGCTGACAGGAACACTCTGTCAGAATGTGTGATAGAACAGGTGGAGCTGACAGGAACACTCTGTCAGAATGTGTGATAGAACAGGTGGAGCTGACAGGAACACTATGTCAGAATGTGTGATAGAACAGGTGGAGCTGACAGGAACACTGTGAGAATGTGTGATAGAACAGGTGGAGCTGACAGGAACACTGTGAGAATGTGTGATAGAACAGGTGGAGCTGACAGGAACACTGTGAGAATGTGTGATAGAACAGGTGGAGCTGACAGGAACACTGTCAGAATGTGTGATAGAACAGGTGGAGCTGACAGGAACACTGTGTCAGAATGTGTGATAGAACAGGTGGAGCTGACAGGAACACTGTGTCAGAATGTGTGATAGAACAGGTGGAGCTGACAGGAACACTCTGTCAGAATGTGTGATAGAACAGGTGGAGCTGACAGGAACACTGTGTCAGAATGTGTGATAGAACAGGTGGAGCTGACAGGAACACTCTGTCACAGCTGATTCCACATCCTTTACTGAAGTTCCAGACCACGGTCACAGATACAGACCTTCAATAAGGGACTGACAGGAACCATGGACTGGATGTGAACAGAAAAGCTGCAGTGGATCACAGTGATGTCATGTCTATGCTTAATGCTGCTCTGACACCCCCCTCCCTTTCAGGTTGGAGCCCAGTGGAGTCCGATGGTTGAAACCAGGTCTGAGGAAGTGTAAGTGGATTTCCATTGGATTCCAGAGTAAACCCAACCTGAACATACAGTGGGAGCTGGTACCACATTAGAAAACACACCAACTATCAGTGAAGACAGAGGAGGAGCTGACAACTGATTGGTCAGGACACAGATCCCATGACACAAATACCCTGAGGGACGTGTCCTAAGAACCTCTGACCATTGGCCAATCACACCTCCTCTGTCTTTATGGATCATTCTAGTGTCGTTCTTGTGCCGCTGTCTGATAAAGGTGGAAGACCAACAAACAATACAGTCCAAAACCCAGCTGAGTCCACGAGGAGGAAAGTTTAACACAGTAACAAGTTCAACCCAAAACATCATATCACTTCTATAAATATTTAAGATCCATTAGATAAAGGCTGTAATATTATGGGTTTTATGGACAATTAGGAAAAAGGGAAAGATTAAATTAAAAAATCTGTGCAAAGGTCGTCATGAATAAAGTTTGTTTCTGATCAGAAGGTTTTTGACAGTCAACTTGGAGACACAGACTGAACAGAACCATTGAGTGAAATGTCAGTAAATTCCACTTCCTGTCTGTCTGTCCTTGACTACTGCCTACATGACATTAGACAGAAAAACCACAACTACAACTCACATCTCAGAGCTTCTCTGAAATAAAACTCAGACACGTTTCAGACCAGACCTTTGTGTGTCCATCATGAGTTTGGACAGAACCATCTGAACTCAAACCTGTGGAGGTTTAAAGTGCTGTGACGCTGCTACCCATCAGTCATCTGCATTGGAACACACATTATCTGTGGGATCACATGATTAGAATTTAGTTAGTCACATGTTTCTATGAAAGATTTTCATGATAACTTCATGACTTCTTTGTTTGGTCTTTGAATGAACTACTAGGACTTGTACAACTATCAGTACTTGTGTTTAATAGAATACAAACTGAACTAAAATTAACAAAAAATTTAATTAAATAGAGCGAGAACAGCAAAGTTACAAAGGACATCCTTTAAATATTCAACAAAATCAACATTTTATTAATTTTCTTTGAGTATTTTCTTCATTTTTCTGATTATTTTGTTCAGTTTGTTTAATTTCTGCTAATTTTGCTGATTAATTACCTCCGCCAGGAGGTATTGTGATCACTTTGATTTGTGTTATTGTTTGTTTGATTGTTAGCAAGATAACTAAAAATGACTATAGATGACGGATTTTCATGAAATTTTCAGGAAATGTTGATACTGGCACAAGGAACAACTGATTAAATTTTGGTGGTGATCGGGGGGGAGGGCAGATCTGTCTTGGCAGAGGTCTGTGCTTTCCAAGTGCTTTTCATGTTTTATATTTTGTTTTATTAGTTTTGTTAATGTTGTATTTAATTTGTTTTTTTTATTCATTTTCATTCATTTTACTGAGTGATTGATGATTAATTTGACTGATTAGTGTGTTCAGTTTTTATTCTTTTGTTGAGTATTAGTGTTTGTAATGTGGTACCAAGTGAGGTTGTGTAACTGTGGTTTTATATTTCAACTAATGCGGCGTCCTTCCTTGAGACTGCACAGCTAGCAGCTAGCTTACAGCGAGAAAACACACACATCAATCCAACATATGGTCATTTGTGTCACAGTAACAGTGTGTGAACCAGGGACACAATTACAAACAAAAAAAGCACTCGGAGAGCGCAGACCTCTGCCAAGACCGAGCCCCCCCCCCCATCACCACCAAAATTTAATCACTTCTTCCTTGTGCCAGTATCAACATTTCCTGAAAATTTTGTGAAAATCAGTCCATAACTGTGTGAATTATCTTGCTAACAAACAAACAAACACGCACTCAAACACACAAAGCAAAGTGATCACAATACCTCCGCCAGGAGGACTTGTTATTACCTCCTGGCGGAGGTAATAACAAGTCATTCTCTAGTCTTTCCCCTAAAGTCAAATCAAGCTGATCACTGATCAATAACTGCAGCTGTTTTGTGTTTTCTTCTGTCCATCAGATTTCTGTGAACTCACCCTGGATCCAAACACAGCGAACGAAAAACTCAAACTGTCTGAAAACAACAAGAAGGTGGAACGAGTAGAGGAGGTTCAGTCCTATCCTGATCATCAGGACAGATTTGAGTATGAGCCTCAGCTGATGTGTTCAACTGGTCTGACTGGTCGGTGTTACTGGGAGGTCCAGTGGAGTGGAGACGTTAATATATCAGTGACGTACAGAGGAATCAGAAGGAAAGGAAACAGTGGAGACTGTGGGTTTGGAGAAAATGATCAGTCCTGGAGTCTGGTCTGTGATGGAGATTGTTACAGTGTCTGTCATAATACAAAATACACAGACATCCCTCAGTCCTCCTCCTCCTCCTCCGGTACAGTCTCAGTGTATGTGGACTGTCCTGCTGGATCTGTGTCCTTCTACAGAGTCTGCTCTGACAAACTGATCCACATCTACACCTTCAAAACCACATTGACTGAACCACTGTTTGGAGGATTTGGACTGTGGTCTGGATCCTCAGTGTCTCTGTGTGATGTGTAGATGTGTTGTATAGTTGTGTAGATGTAGGGGTGCAATGGTACAGGTACCCAACGGTTCAGTCCGTACCTCAGTTCTTAGGCCATGGTTTTTGGTTCAGTTTCAGTACAGTTTTGTGCATCAAGAGAACAGTATTTTCTCTCCCTATATATATATATATATATATATATATATATATATATATATATATATATATATATATATATATATATATATATATATATATAATTTTTTTTTTTGCTTATCAGCAAAAACTGAATTTTACAGTAGGAACAAATTCTATTTTCTTTTTTCGCTTGTTTTTTTTTTTTTCACTTTCATCATTTGTTACTTTGTCATTTTTTTCCAAGTTTCCATTTTATTGTTTTGCTATTTTCCATTTTAATGAATTAATTCTTAGTATTTACTCAATCATGATGAATTATTTGTCCTGTGTTTTCATTTTTCATTTATGTTGATTTTTCTTTTTTTCTTTTTTTTCCTTTTTTTTCTTTTTTTTCCCTTTTTTTTTTTTTTTTTTTTTTTTTTTTTTTTTTTTAATTTTGGTAATTGTTGAGGTTTTTGTGACCTCTGATGCTGATTTTTTGCCTAACTGACCACTGTAGGGCTTTGGTCAGGAAGCACATGAGACAGCAGTAGAGTTTATAGCATTTACTGTAGAACTGTATGAATACAGTGATGCATTCTGGGTACAGAGCAGTTTCTGAAAATATGTGACAAGAAATAAAGGACTGATTTCTCCTTGTATACTGTTTTAAATCAAATATAGTGAATAAACACTTCAGAGTAAATAGCTTCTAGGTTAGCTTCTCCAGAGCTCTAGAAGTAGCTTTTCTCCCTCAAGTTGGGATTGAAATGTGATGGTTTAAAGGCGTCCAGTGTATATACACACTGTCCAACTGAAATGATGAAAAAGACAAATGCACTTGTGTAAAGAACATAATACGAACATCTGTAAATGTGTGGAATGAAAACAGAAATTTCAGTTAAACCAAATCAGACAATCAGTGACTTTCAGTGCAATGACCCATTTCCACACATTGTTTTTATTGACAGACTGTCATGTTTTCTTTGATAAAACTGCCTTGATAGTGGAACTTACAGGACAGTCTGCCATTACTGGTTCTATCAGTTCCTTCTGTATATTCGGTGGTAGAATGTTTAAGTATTTTTTTGGAAATAAACTAATAATCCTGTTACTCAACTACTACATAGTCATGATTTATGAGTGTTACCTTTTTTCGTTCGTTGCTTGGCTTAAATTTCTTAAATTCTTCAATTGTGTCTACTCACAAAGTTGCCACAACCTCTAGAGATGAAGGTATGTGTGTTATTCTTTCATTTTATTAAGTGTATTTTTATTCTTTATTGTGTGCCTCTGTTATTCTTCTGTTTTTTACTATACTTATCGCTGATGCAAAAAAGCATTTTCCCCAATTTGGGATGAACCCATACAGACCCAGTGATACTTTTGTGTCAGTTCCCAAATGGGTTTTTTCTCTCTATATAACCTTAAGTATTTTATCACCATTTATTACCTCCGCCAAGTGAAACAGCAGAGATTATGCTTTCACTGGGGTTTGTCTGTTCGCTAGATAACTCAAAAAGTAATGAATGGATTTTGGTGAAATTTTCAGGAAATGTTGATACTAGCACAAAGAACTAATGATTCCTTTTTTTTGGTGATGGGGGGGGGCTGTTCTACCTTGGTGGAGGTCTGCGCTTTCCGAGTGCTTTTCTAGTTGTAATATTATCCTCTTCATTTGAAGTTTTTTCAGTGCAAATCATTTATTTTCCTATATTTAATTCACTGATTATGCAGATGCTCATTAAAGCTCAGAGTAAATTCAAAGGTTATTACATCCAATCAGGAAAAAATTGGGGGAAAGTTATGTTTTCAACAAAAATATCATTGATCAAACATAAAGCCAGTGTCCATCCACTGTCATTGATTCAACTCCATGGGTTTTTACTGGTGAATCAATGTTGTAGAACATGATGGTGTTTCCATGGTAACTACAGAGCCTCTGAACGTCCAAAAGGGTCATATCTGATGACCATGAAAAGATGACGAACTGCATTTTACTTTATGGGTTAATAAAGCACACTGAAAGAAAAAAGAAACGCACCATTTTCATTTTCTGGATTTTTTCAGAAATATGACAGTTATTGCAAAATTGCAAACTACAGTGAGTTCAGTTCTATTCTGAGTCCAAATGAAATGATTGTTCTCCTGGTTCCAGTTGATTGATTTGGATTAGCAATAAGAACTGTATTTGTGTATTCCTCACCTGTGTCTGCTCATGACTGAAACTCACAGATGAATTGGACCTCTGCTCAACTGTGCACAACCATGGGGGTCATGTGATGCAGCGGAGCTAGGTGGATGCTGGTTTGAAGGCTCTCCCGTATTTTATCCTGAAATCACTCTTAAAAACTTTGAAACACCAAAATTTGCACATATTCTGATTGGTAACTTGCAATATGGACCTACGATCTAAAAGTAAGCAAAGCATTCTTTGTCGTGTGAAGGAAAAAAACCCACAGGAAGAGGTTAGCAAGATGGTAGGTGAACATGTGTATTCAACTGTGGACATGGCCCTTCTACTTCAGGAGATACGAGCGGGGAACCAAGCTCTCTCCAATAAAATGGACACACGAACGGCTGAGATTAATGAGTCAATTTCTGGATTAAAAGGCCTGCTTGATGGACTGACATCCCGCGTCGCCGAAACGGAGGAGCGCATCGGGTCAGCAGAGGACCAGCTTGCTGATATGAGCACCCAGCTAGTCCAGCTAACAAAAGATAACAAGTTTTTGCTGGAGGAAGTTGAGTCCCTGGAGAATTACAGTAGGCGCAATAACATTTGTATCGTGAATTTACGTGAAGGCTGTGAAGGAAACAACCCGGTAAAATTCTTTACTGACTGGCTGCCAAATATGCTGGGACGTGAGCACTTCCCTGAGCCTTTGATAACAGAACGAGTAAACCAGACGCTCGCACCGAGAGCATCCGCTGATGAGAGACCAAGGCCCGTTTTGATACACCTGCTGAAATACCAGGACCGGGAGAAGATACTACGCAGCACCGCCAAACTATCCATGGCAAGCAAAGGTCCTATCATGTTTGAGAGTAAGCCAGTGATGTTCTTCCCTGACCTCAGCGCTGGTCTGGGGAAGCGACGCAAAGAATACGACCAGGTGAAAAAGAAACTGCGATCCATGGGCATCGAGTATTCTCTGCTGCACCCTGCAACACTGAGGATAATGCTGCCGGATGGGAAAGGGAAATTCTTCAAAACACCAAAGGAAGCCACAGTGTTTGTTGACAATGTACTGGGAAAAGGAAGGAAACTGTGGCTCGAACAGACTCACTTGCAATTATGCAACCAGCGCAGTGAGTTATCATTATCATAAGCCCTGACTTTTATTTTTATTTTCAGTTGTTTTATAGATACTTCTTTTATTTATTAGGGCATCATTCGATCTGTTCACAACTTATCGCTAAGTTAAGAGTGCTTCAAAATCTGTCATGTTTGTTTGGAGGGCCCCCAGGGGGCGGTAGATTTTCATGTCGATTAAACTTGAGGTTGCTCACTCATACAGTCGTCCTCAAAATTCTTCATACCCCTGCCATTTTTTGTAACTTTTTGTTTTTGTGATGAAATGAATGAGTTTTGTCAAGTTTGTTTGTGACTTATATGTGATACACAAGTGAGGAAATAAGAACAAATGATACTTGGAGAAATACTTTATTTCAGGAGTATTTTATTAGAGGATTTCTAAAAAACGCCATGTTCAAAATTATTCATACCCTAGGTTTATTAAGTCCAAAGTCTTTTCTTAATAGTCAATAGAGTAGCCTTTGTTCTTGATAATGGTTCCTGTAAGTGTCCACAGGTTCTCTTCTGTCTCCTGTGGGGTTTTGGTCCACTCTTCCTGGACCAAAGCCTCCAGCTGGGTCCGGTTGGATGGTCTCCTACCCATCACTCTGGTCTTTAGCTCCCTCCACAGATCCTCTAAATGATTTAGGTCAGAGCTTTGACTGGGTCATGTCCTTGAACCACTACTGCACTACCTTGGTGGTATGCTTGGGGTCAGTGTCCTGCTGGGACGTCCAGTCAGGACCAGTCTAGAGTTTCTCAGCACTTTCACGCTGTCATCCAGGACGTTGATATGATTATGTTACATTCATGATGCCTTGTAACTTCATGAGGTTTCCAGTGCCACTAGCAGAGAAGCATCCTAGCATTATAGGTTATAACCATAGCATTATGTTGCCACCAAAATAACCAAGGTATGAAGGTATCACAGACAACCATCCAGCCAGTATTGCACAAACGAGTTCTCCATGGATGCAGACACAGGAAGATGGCATGACTCAGGATGAAACATCAGGAGGCTCATCTGGCATTTCCTAGAGCTCTTCTTAACCAAGATCCAAGCTTTTGGTCATCAATCCAGTGATTTGATGAAACAGAGATGGAGTTGTTTGGCCACATGGATGTTGACTGCATCTGAAGGAAGCAAGGAGAAGAACGCAAGCTGAACACAGCCCCAACCATCAAGCATGGTGGTGGCAACATAATGCTATGGGGTTGCTTTTCTGCTAGTGGCACCGAGAACCTCATCAGGATACAGGGCATCATGAAAAAGGAGGATTATATCAACATCCTGGATGACAATGTGGAAGTGTCTGCTGAGAAACTCTAGACTGGTCCTGACTGGACGTCCCAGCAGGACACTGACCCCAAGCATACCATCAAGGTAGTGCAGTAGTGGTTCAAGGACATGACCCAGTCAAAGCTCTGACCTAAATCATATAGAGGATCTGTGGAGGGAGCCAAAGACTAGCGTGATGGGTAGGAGACCATCCAACCGGACCCAGCTGGAGGCTTTGGTCCAGGAAGAGTGGACCAAAACTCCACAGGAGACAGAAGAGAACCTGTGGACACTTACAGGAACCATTATCAAGAACAAAGGCTATTCTACTGACTATTAAGAAAAGACTTTGGACTTAGTAAACCTAGGGTATGAATAATTTTGAACATGGCCTTTTTTAGAAATCCTCTAATAAAATACTCCTGAAATAAAGTATTTCTCCAAGTATCATTTGTTCTTATTTCCTCACTTGTGTATCACATATAAGTCACAAACAAACTTGACAAAACTCATTCATTTCATCACAAAAACAAAAAGTTAAAAAAAATGGCAGGGGTATGAATAATTTTGAGGACGACTGTATAAGACACATTCCAGTTTATGGGAGGTGTGCCATTATGTTCGGGATTGGCACTGCAGGGTTTTGTGCTCACTATTTATGTTTTGGGGCCTTTTTTTTTTTTTTTTTTTCTTGCTCTACGTACATATCATGCCATGCATGTCATGTCAAGTCATGTCTAATTATTATATAAGAATGATTAAATGGACAGGATTTTGAAGTTTGTCAGTTTTAATGTTAATGGTCTGAATGGGCCAGTAAAGAGGAAAAGGGTCCTAACATATCTGAAAAAGTTAAAAGTAGACATAGCTTTCATCCAAGAAACCCACCTCACCTCGCAAGAACATAAAAAACTGAAGAGGGAGTGGATAGGACAGGTGATATCCTCTTCATTCAATTCAAAAGCCAGAGGAGTAGCCATTTTGGTGAATAAAAACACACCATTGCAAGTTATTGATACTCTTATTGACCCATCAGGGCGATATGTCTTTATTAATTGTAGAATATTTTCAGAAAAATGGTCACTCCTTAATCTATATGCACCTCTCTATGATGATGAAATGTTCATGCAGGATCTTTTTCTAAAAATTGCTAGTGGAGAACACAATGTACTAATAGGGGGTGACTTCAACTTTTGTTTAGATCCTGCTTTGGACAAATCATCCAAGACCATCACCAGGTCAAAAGCAGCTATGATGACCCAATCTTACATGAAAGATTTAAACCTAATGGACATTTGGAGGCAGACACACCCCCAGACTCGAGATTATTTCTTTTATTCAAGCCCTCATAACTCCCACTCCCATTTATTTTTGCTATCTAGCCAGTTGTGTCATAGAGTATTGGAATTTGAATATTTATCCAGAATTTTATCTGACCACTCTCCATTAATCTTGTCTATTTCATTCCCTGATGTACCCAGAAGGCCCTATAGATGGTGCCTGAACCCCACTTTGCTTCACAGAGCTGACTTTCCTACATTTATAAGAGACCAAATTCGTTTTTTCTGTGAAACAAATAGTGCTTCCTCTCCCAATTGTTTTATCTTATGGGATACCTTAAAAGCTTATTTAAGAGGGCAAATTATTTCTTATACAAAGGGTCTTAAAAAGAAATACACAGAAGATATTGAAAAGTTAGAAAAATAAATTTTATAATTGGAAAAAGACTTTCAATGAAATGGTACTAATGACACTTACCAATCTTTAGTTAAGAAAAAACTTCAATACAATACATTACTCACAAAACTGAAAGAGACATTTTGAAAACTAAACATAGGTATTACGAATTGGGAGAGAAGGCACACAAAATTTTGTCGTGGTAGCTGAAGTCTGAGGAAAAAATTGGACAATTAATGCTATTCATACTGAAATGGGTACAGTTTCATATAACCCAACAGAGATAAATGACACATTTAAAAGTTTCTACTCCAAATTATAGAAATCAGAACTTCCAGATGATTCAACCCACCTTGACAATTTTTTATCCACAATTGAATTATCAACAATTAATGAAGAAGACCGAAAGAATCTTGACCTCCCTTTTACTCAGGTAGAAATTAACAAAGCCTTACACTCACTCCAGTCTAACAAAGCACCAGGAGAGGATGGTTTCCCTCCTGAATTTTATAAAGAATTCAAAGATTTGCTCATCCCTCTAATTACTGATGTAATAAATTTATCAGCTAAAACACATACATTACCTGAATCCTTTACAACTACTATTTTACAATTATACACAAGAAAAATAAAGATCCATTGAAATGTGCTTCATACCGGCCTATTTCATTATTGAACACAGATTATAAATTGATTTCTAAATTGTTAGCAAATAGACTTAGTGATATATTACCAAAAATAATTAATCCAGACCAAAGTGGATTTATTCAAAAACGTGTATCTGCCAATAACTTGTGTAGGCTGTTTAATATAATCCACTTGGCAAAATCAAGATCTGATCCTTCTGTGGCAGTGGCGTTAGATGCTGAGAAAGCCTTTGATAGACTGGAATGGCTCTATTTATTTAAGGTGTTGACAAAATTTGGTTTCGGTCACAATTTCATTGATTGGGTAAAAACTTTGTACTACAAACCTAAAGCAAGGATCACTACTAATGGGCAGATGTCCTCCGCATTCCCTTTGACTAGATTGTCCCACCAGGGTTGTCCATTATCACTAGGTCTGTTTGTACTGGCTATCGAACCTTTGGCAGAGGCAATTAGACAAGATTCTGACATTAAAGGCTTTGTGGTTGGTCTGACAGCCCATAAAATTAGCTTATTCGCCGATGATGTTATGTTATATATAACAGAACCCTCTAAATCCCTTACTCGATTACAACATTTGCTTGATTTATATGGTGCTGTCTCGGGTTATAAAGTAAATTATGATAAAAGTGAAATTATTCCACTTACAGCATTCAATCACTCTGAATGTCAAGGCATCTCTGCATTTAAATGGACTCCAACAGGTGTAAAATATCTGGGCATAACAGTGGATAATAATCTAAAAAATCTCTATAAATTGAACTACAGCCCACTTATTAAAAAGACTGAGGAAGACCTACACAAGTGGTCTAGCCTACCCACCACTTTGATTGGAAGAATCAACTGCATCAAAATGAACATCTTACCGAGGTTACAGTATCTCTTTCAGTCACTTCCTATACCCCTTCCTCAAGCCTTTTTTAAATCTCTTAATAAAACTGTAAGGCAATTCATTTGGAATGGTAAAGTGGCCAGAAGGTCTTTAGAAATATTATCATGGGAATATAAATCAGGAGGGCTCCAGTTGCCCCATTTCAAAAAATATTACTTTGCTGCTCAAATGCGATTTATTTTATCCTTGTTTGAAGGTGACAAAGTTCCATCTTGGACATACATTGCTTTTCATTCTTTGAGAGATAATGGTTTTTGTGATTTTATATATAAGTACAACTCAAAAATCTTGCCTAAATTAACAGACAATCCAATTCTATTTCACCTTAGTAAATTATGGTATGATATACATAAAAGCATTGGACAAAAAGTCGAACTGTCAAAGTCTCCTTTGAAGCAAAACCATCTCATTCCATTGACTCTAAACAATAAGATTCTGGAAATCTGGTATCAACATGGAATACATAACCTGGAGGACTGCTTTGAGAAAGGATCTTTGATGACTTTTGAACAACTGAAGGGCAAATATAATTTGCCAAACAAGACCTTTTTTTGTTTCCTCCAATTATGATCATTTCTAAGCAGCACATTGGGTAAGAATACTGTGTTACCCAACCTCACGGAGCTTGAAAAATTGTTGCATAATGGTGACCCATGTAAATCTATTTCTAAAGTGTACTCTGTTTTGATAAAAGAATGTCCTAAACCAAAGATTTATAAATCCAAAGAAAGGTGGGAATCAGACTTAAACATCACAATTGAAGACGCCCTCTTGTCCGATTTGTGTGAGAACAGCATATCAGCCACTATAAACTCAAGATACAGGCTCATCCATTACAACTTTCTGCATCAGTTATATCTGACTCCAGAAAAAATCCATAGGTCTAAACTTGAACTCTGATGTATGCTTCCGATGTGCAGTAGAAATTGGTTCATTTTTACATTGTACTTGGTCACGTGTGAAAGTCAGAGATTTTTGGCTGGGCCTGTGTGATATTTTGTCTAATGTTACCAAGAGTTCAATACCCCTGGATCCTGAAATTTGTCTAATTGGAAATTTTATGAAGATTAATGAACCACTAAACAAATATCAAACAAAATTCCTTGAAATGGCCTTGGCAGTGGCTAGAAAAATTATTGTTGCTACATGGAAGTCTGATTCTCCCATTCCTTTAACCAAATGGTACACAGAGATGAACAGTTGTGTCCCTTTGGAAAAAATTAGCATATAGTCTAAGAAAGTCATATAAAACTTTTGTCAGAATTTGGCAACCTTACTTAGACTATGTAGGTGCAATTGTAATTTAACTGGTCTTATTGTGTCATGCCATGTGTCCTTTTGAACAAAAAGTAAGAGCAGGAGCTTTTTTTTTTTTTTCCGAGTGAGCAGGGGAGGGAGGGAGAGAGGGGGGCAGTATTTGTCACATTTGTTTGTTCCATTGTTTTCTTTCTTCATTGTAAAATGAAAATTCAAAAACCAAAATAAAATATTAAAAAACAAAACTGTGCACAACCATTCCCTATAAAAAGACACCAAAATGGAGCAAAAACACATTTGCCCACAATGCCACAACTACCGCAACCAGAGAGAGATGGGTCCATTGGCATGTTTCAGCTGGACAGAGCAGATGGGCCGTAGTCGGGGGGTTTGGACTCCACCACTCTACCGGTGGACGCACCACTGATTTTTTACAATTTTTTTTTCATTTATTTTTTGGTGTAAATCTAACATGTGCACATCAACCATACATCCATCCCTGATATTCAGGCCCAATCAGTCAATGTTTATCACAGTTTTGATAACAATAACATGACATATGGGTGATATGGCCTGATACCGTCAGCTCGTAGGCGATTACAAATGGTTCTAGCAGACACTAGCCTGTGATGTGTCCCAATGGTGTCGGCTACAGTTCTTGTTGCCGGCGGAAACCTGTCACGGAGATGTGACAGCTGATTGTCACGGTGTCTGTGCAGCGGTTGTAACACGCAGTCATCCAGATGTGGGACGGTGGTTGGAGGAGCCGGTGGTGTGGTAACACTCAGCAAGGCATCCAACGGTAGAGGGGTGGAGTCCAAACCCCCCGACTACGGCCCGTCTGCTCCATCCAGCTGAAACATGCCAATGGCCCCATCTCTCTCTGGTTGCAGTAGTTGTGGCATTATGGACAAATGTGTTTTTGCTCCATTTTGGTGTCTTATAGGGAATGGTTGTGCACAGCTGAGCAGAGGTCCAATTCATCTGTGAGTTTCAGTCATGAGCAGACACAGGTGAGGAATACACAAATACAGTTCTTATTGCTAATCCAAATCAATCAACCAGAACCAGGAAAAGAATCATTTCATTTGGACTCAGAATAGAACTGAACTCATTGTAGTTTGCAATTTTGCAATAACTGTCATATTTCTGAAAAAAATCCAGAAAATGAAAATGGTGCGTTTCTTTTTTCCCTGAGTATATTTATCCAGTCTAATATAATATCTAATTTGGATGATTTAAAATGGTAATAATTAGGCTGATCATTATGGTCTTATTCAGTGTAGATTCTAGGGAGTCCTTTGAGGAAACCCAAGAGGATGTCCCAGCCAGCACTTCCCAAACAACTGAGAGCACTCCAGTTCTTCCCACCACCTCCTCACCTGCACCTGAATCATCAACAAAGGAAGGTCCTCCAGCTGTGGCTGATGATCCTGCACCGTGGACAAACCTGACTGATGACAGCACCAGGTGTCCACTTGTACAAAAACGGACCAGTTCAAATCACAGACTTTGATTTTCCTCAAAATTCACAAACGCCCCGAAGGAGATTCACAAAAGACAATTACATGATGAGAACCAAGAAAAATGGGGAAAAAATCAAGAGGTCGTGCTTGAGTCTGTGCCTCCTGGAGAGCAGGAGTCTGTTGAATTTCAGCATTTGAATTCCAGCATTATTTCAACTTCAGCATTATTTCAACAGTAAATTTTAATGTGCAAAATTTTAAACAAGTCAGACCCTTTTTGACCCTACATGCTGCTAAGATGTTTTTACACTCCATGATTTTCTCTCATATTGAATACTGTAGAACTTCCTGGTCACTTGCTGCTGGCACAACACTCAAACCCATAGAATCACTTTTTAAAAAAGCCAAAAAAATATCTGATTAAAAAAAAAAAAAAAATCATTACTGCATGGTTTTAGATAAATATAAATTTTTTAATTTTAATAATTCTGTGAATTTTAAAAATTCTTGCCTGATACATAAAGTCTTGCATGGACTTGCCCCTCCTCCCTGGACAGATTTGATCAAATCCCACTCTGTCAGTGGGATGGTCACCAGGGCCACAGCTCGAGGAGACTGTGAGGTGCCACGCAGACGCACTACTTTTGGACAAACTGCACTTTCAGTCACTGGGACTGAATATTGGAACAGTTTACCGCTCAACATAAGACACTCAGTCATCTGCCTCCTTCAAATCACAACTTAAACAATGAAGGAAAACCAAGCCTGTGACCATCAGTAGATCATCCTCACTGTGTTGTTCTGTGTGTTATGATGTTTTGCATTTTTGTCAACTGTCTTTCCTGTCACCTACCTAGGGACTACAGATGGAAATTAGCACTGCTGCTACAGTCTGGCATATTTACAGCTGACATTGTTGTAGATGTTCATTAATATGCACTGTCTCTATTAAATAAATAAATTTCGACATTATTTCAATTTCAGCATTATTTAAATTCAAGCATTACTTGAATTCGAGCATAATTTGAATTTCAGCGTGATTTGAATTTCAGCATTATTTGAATTTCTGAGTCTATGCTTTAATAAGACTTAAAGAACACTCAGTGATGCACATGATAACATGTTAAGCACGTAGCACAATAATCCCAAAAAACTACAATAATATTAGTTCATGGATTACTGCCCCAGATACCTTTATATTTGAACACCAGGTAACTATCTTTGCTGTGCCCTGGCCTTAACTCTACGTGCCTGTAAAGTGCATGACCGCCGGTGTTCTCTATCCTGCTCAGATACCCCGTTAAAACTGAGGTCCAGCCAGAGGCCGGGCTGCCAAGCCATGGGGGTTAACTACTGTGGTAAAGAAACTGACCACTTAAAGCTGCCCATGGAAAAACACAATAGGAGAATGAAGAAAAAATCCACCAATAGGCAAGGCTGAAGTTTAAAAAAGGTGAACCCAGAATCTGCTTTATTGAAAACAGCAGTGATTCACAAAAATCCAAAAATTGGGAGTTGTCAGAGAAGGAAGTTTACCACTAGTATCCCATCAAACACACTATTCGTTTAACCAATAAAAATCTTCTACATTACATTTTATAGACTTTAGTGACTCTTTGAAGACTCCCATATTTAGTTACTCCCATATTCAGTTACATAAGTTCAACAAACACATGATTGGTTAACAGTTGCTGGGTAAAATGATCAAGGGTCAGGCCTTGGTTTGACATTTGCACAGGGAGTTCAGCTTAGATAGCATAGCTTAACCACAAAGAGCTTCAAGAGTTACGCTTTGGTCGAGGCTCGCGTTTCTTGACCACAGTAAGTTTCCAAGTTCATAATTAAGATTACACTCAGCTCACCTTAACCACAAAATATTTCCACATTGTAAAACAGACACATTGTGCTGAACCTGACCTTTTCATCACTGTTCACTGTAACTAATAATTGATTCATTCCACTTGAAACCCTTCAAATTGCAGGATACTGTATATGATTTATAAAGTAGAAAATAATATTGTTCCAAATTGCATTCAAGATTTCTTTAAATTAAAACAGAGTAACTCTAATTTCAGAGGTTTTTATATTTGTGAATGGACTAAAGTGAGGAGAGATGTGAAGTGTAGATGGATTTGGGCTGTGGGTGTGAAATTATGGGATGGACTTGATGAATTTAAGTTGTTCACTTCTCTGACAAAGGTTAATAAATGCCTTAAGTATAAAATCCTTCAGGAATATGAAGGTGAGATGGTAGATGTGCTTTTGTTGTTGTTGATGCTTTGGTTACAATGAGAATGTTGGATACTGAACACATTTCATTTAATATCAGCAGTGGATCAGGGGAAAAGGTGAGGCACTAAATAAGCTTTTGCTTCTAGCCTATTGCTTTTTTGGTTTTTATGTTTATTATAATTATTGTACTATGTGCAATGATTAATGTACAAACCAAAATAAATAATTCATTCAATTCAATAACTGGAAAAAATAAAACATTTAGAAGTATTGGAACAAACAATGAGTGGATGCTGTTAAAGGTAAATACTTTTTATGGTAAATACTTTTGTCTCATGTTTCAGGTCCACTTTAGAATTAGAATAAAGCAAGGTGATTAAATAGAACACTGAAAAACAGAACATAACTAAATGTTTGTTCCAGTTCCATTGATGTCCTGAACGTTCTGATTCATCCAGTGGTTCTTCTTTACCACAGTCATCAGCAGTTCAACACATTTTCACTCAAATCAAACACATTCTGCAGGTCAGGGTTAGACCAGTGGAAACATGTTGAATCCAGTTTGATGTTCAGGTAAACAATGGACCAGACCAGAACCAGATTGGACCACTAGATGGAGCACTGACTCATTGTGACGTCTCCTTTGGTGGTCGTGAACTTTCTCCTAAACAGACTTCCTCCTCCAATGGAATGTGATCTCCTTCATGTTGTCGGCCTCAGTTTGGGACTAAACCACTACCGGCTCATCAGTCATTCTGTCTCAGTTATATTATGTTCATCATGTTGTTTCTAACTGATGTAAATCCAACTGTGTGAACCCCAACCAGGAACAGAATCACAACAACAAGTTACTGATTAAAGTCCACAGAGTCAATGAGAAGTAGTATCGCCATAGAAACCAGGTCCTTGTTGACTTCCACTAGTTGAACTTTTCACCTCGTGGCACGTTGAGGTTCAGTAACATCACTATTTTGTGAAGGTGGTGCATTAGAACACACTTCTGTACTCTGAGGACAACAAAACACAGCCTTCAGTCTGATGTTTGTCTTCACATCTGGATTCTGTGAAGTCTGAGCTGGAGGTTTTGAAGTCTGATGTTCTTGTCAGATATCAGTGCTGCTGGTTCACACACAGAGTTTCTTCTTGTCATCTGATGCTGAGGGACATGTTGGTCCAGACATTGATGATTCACATCTGTGCTGATGACAGCAGAGGGCAGAGGATGATGAGAGTCTTTCATCACATTGGAAACATTCAAACTGTTTAGGTGTGTTATGACACTGACTCTTTCCACTAGAGTCCAACGTCTGACGTTTTTTTTTTTTACAACTGTTCAGTTTTTGCCCTTTGTGGAAATGTTTGACACGTTCATGTTTAGTACATGTTGAATGTGTGATAAAAGATCTGTCACAGAATCTGCACTGGTAGGGTCTCTCTCCAGTGTGGGTCTGTTGGTGGATTTTTAGCTGATTAGCTTGGGTGAAAAACTTCCCACACTGGTCACAGAAATATGGTCTTTCTCCAGAGTGGGTCCGTTGGTGGATTTTTAGGTAACCAGCGTGGGTGAAAAACTTCCCACAGTGGTCACAGAAATATGGTCTTTCTTCAGTGTGGATGCGTTGGTGGATTTTTAGGGAACATCTTGTGGTGAAAGCATTTCCACACTGGTCACAGGGATATGGTTTTACTCCAGTGTGAATGCGTTGGTGACTTTTGAGCCCATTCATTTGGGTGAAACTCTTCCCACACTGGTCACAGGCATATGGTTTTTCTCCAGTGTGGATGCGTTGGTGGATTTTTAGGTGACCTGCTGTGGTGAAAGCATTTCCACACTGGACACACTCATGTGGTTTTTCTCCAGTGTGGATGCGTTGGTGCATTTTTAGGGTACTTCCTGTGGTGAAAGAATTTCCACACTGGTCACACTCATATGGTTTTTCTCCAGTGTGGATGCGTACGTGGATTTTTAGGTCACTTCCTGTGGTGAAAGCATTTCCACACTGGTCACACTTATATGGTTTTTCTCCAGTGTGGATGCGTAAGTGGATTTTTAGGTCACTTGCTCTGGTGAAAGCATTTCCACACTGGTCACACTCAAATGGTCTTTCTCCAGTGTGGGTGCGTTGGTGGATTTTTAGGTTACTTGCTGTGGTGAAAGCATTCCCACACTGGTCACACTCATAAGGTTTTTCTCCAGTGTGGGTGAGTTGGTGTCTTTTTACGCAATATTTTATGGTGAAAGTCTTTCCACACTGGTCACACTTAAATGGTTTTTCACCAGTGTGGATGCGTAAGTGGATTTTTAGGTCACTTGCTCTGGTGAAAGCATTTCCACACTGGTCACACTCATACGGTTTTTCTCCAGTGTGGGTGCGTTGGTGGATTTTTAGGTTACGTGCTGTGGTGAAAGCATTCCCACACTGGTCACACTCATAAGGTTTTTCTCCATTGTGGGTGAGTTGATGTCTTTTTACATAACGTTTTAAGGTGAAAGTCTTTCCACACCGGTCACACTCATGTCGTTTTTCTCCAGTGTGGGTGAGCTGGTGTCTTTTTACATAACGTTTTTTGGTGAAAGTCTTTCCACACTGGTCACACTCATGTGGTTTTTCTCCAGTGTGGATGCGTTGATGTTGTTTTAGGTTACTTGTTTTGGTGAAAGTCTTTCCACACTGCTCACAGGTGGGTCTTCCATCCATGTTTGCAGGAATCAGGTGATCTTTGTCCACACACAACTTTTAGGTTTCACTTAAAATCTACCTTTGGCTTCTCTCTATATCAAAACACAAAGGAACAGAAGAGGTGGTCACTGAAATGCAATGGAATGAAACACAACAAACACATTCCTTTCAAACCAGATTAAGCAGATGGACAAAATTAACTAGTTAGATAATTAATAGGACATTTTCAAACATTTAAAAACTCAGTCCTCTTATTCTACATGTGAAAACTGATGCAGATTCAACAATGTACAAATGAGTTACAACAATTACTTGTTTCATGACAAAACCTCAGAACTCGTTGCACCGCCATTATCATATGATGTCACATAAGGTCACCAACTTGGACGTATTGAATCCAGTTTGACCAAATCTGAGGTAGACACGTTCAACCTGCACATCAAAACGCCAAAACATAGACCCGTATTTAGATAGATCTTCCACCTGCAGAATACAGAAGTAATTTGAGTGTCTTTCTGAATACATTCATCAATAATACTAATTTGTCTGACATTTGGAGAATCACTAATCCGACTGGCAGAGAACGCTCCTTTTACTTATACCATAATATTTGGATCTCAGATCACAGCCCTTTAACGTGCACAGAACTAGTTTCCACATCGAAGTGCAATGAGTTTGTGACATTCTTTAATGACAAGGTTCAGGGCATTAAACACTCAGTTAATCCCACAACACCGTTCCCACTGCAGCCTTCCACACACCTAGAGCTGACACATTTCACACCTGTCACTGACAAAACAGTCCCACAGACCATCTCCAGTCTGAGTTCAGACACATGCTGCCTCGACCAGTTGCCCACTAGATTTCTAAAATCTGTGCTGAGCAGTTTGTTACCCCAGCTCACTCAGTTAATATTTCAGTCCAATCTGGAACATTTTCCAGGGCCTTGAAAACTGCTGTCATTAGGCCTCTCCTATAGAACAGTAGTCTTGATGCCACAGTACTGAACAACTATCGGCCCATATCAAACCTGCCATTTGTAGGTAAAGTCCTTGAGGCAGTCGTTTACCAACAGCTCTCTGACTTTCTTCTGCTGCTCAGGTCCAGACTAGAACCAGGAAGGACCACCATATTAGTCCTGTGTTCAGATCTGTGCACTGGCTTCCTGTGGCTCAGAGAATAGATTTTAAAACAGCTCTGCTGGTCTAGAAGTCTGTCCGTGGTCTAGAACCAAAGTACATCTGGGACATGTTGGTCCCATATGAACCTTCTGGGACCCTGAGAACCTCATGGACCGGTCTTCTGCTGGTCCCAGAGTCCAGCAGAAGGAGAGGCCTAATGACAGCAGTTTTCAAGGCCCTGGAAAATGTTCCAGATTGGACTGAAATATCAACTGAGTGAGCTGGGGTGCAGCTGTGTTTCAGTTCTATGTGTTTCAGTTCTCTGCAGCTAAACTCTGGAACAGTCTTCCTGATGACGTCAGACAGACCTGAACTGTGTCAGTGTTTCAGTCCAGGCTGAAAACAGTTCTGTTCAACTGTGCATAGAACAACTGAAAGGGTTCTATCTGACCTCTGACCTTTTACTTTGTTTAAATTGATTATTATTTATGTTTTATTGATTATGTTTTGGGCGACACGGTGGTGCAGTGGTTAGCACTCGTGCCTCACAGCAAGAAGGTCCTGGGTTCGATTCCAACACCAGTCGACAGGGGGTGGGACCTTTCTGTGTGGAGTTTGCATGTTCTCCCCATGTCTGCGTGGGTTCTCTCCGGGTACTCCGGCTTCCTCCCACCATCCAAAGACATGCACTGATAGGTTAATTGGTTAATCTAAACTGCCCATAGGTGTGAATGTGAGAGTGATTGTTTGTCTCTATATGTTCAGCCCTGCGATGAACTGGTGACTTGTCCAGGGTGTACCCCGCCTTCGCCCCTATGTAGCTGGGATAGGCTCCATGCGACCCCCGTGACCTTAGTGAGGATAAAGCGGATTCAGAAAATGAATGAATGAATGATTATGTTTTAATTGTAATTGTGTGTTTTTAACCTGTCTCTTTTCCATTTTTGTAAAACACTGTGAATTGCCCTGTGTATGAATTGGGCTAGACTCATAAACCTGCCTTGCCCTTGCCTTCCCACTGTGAATATTCAAAACATGGTGAAGCCATGTACGAACTGGAGGCTGAATCCTCTGTTACTAACTGAAGAAGAGTTCTGTGATTATTTAGAAGCTCAAATATCCCTCAATTTTGATACTAATGATAATTCAGAAACCATCCCTTCTATTCTCTGGGAGGCATTCAAAGCACCAGATTACTTGAACTGGACAACCAAATCAACCTTCTGGACAAAGAGAATGAACAAAATCCTTCCAATGAAGTACAAAAAAAGTATCAGTCTTAAAATATGAATAGAAAAAGATACTCTCAGCAAGAGTTAGTAAGGCGTTCTTATTTACCAAAGAGAATTTTTTGAATTCAAATATGAGCCACAGACTTTTAGCCCAACAAGTCAGAAAACAGGAAAGTGATCACACAATACATACAATTAAATCTGATAAAGGTGAGATTCTGATGAAACCCATGGACATTAATGATCAATTTCTTCAATTTGACAAAAATCTGTACACTTCCAAAAACAATACAGACTATACGGCTATGCAGGATTTCTTGGATAAATGCAATCTCTCCCAGTTAGATGAAAATGAATCAGCTCAGCTGAACTCAGAAATCTCTATTGAAAAAGTAAAAAAAAAAACAAAAACATCACTTCACTTAAAAGCAATAAAGCTCCAGGTCCTGATGGCCTTCCAGGTGAGCTGTATCAAAAATTAACCAAATTCTCTGCCCATATCTCCATAAAGTGTTGACTCTAGCCCACTCTGACGGGGTCCTTCCTCCCACCCTAACAGAAGCGCTCATTACACTGATACACAAAAAGGGTACAGACCCAGAAGACGTGGGCTCTTTTTGTCCTACCTCTGCTTAATCAGGATGGGAAATTCTTTTCTAAAATTTTGGCTAACCTAACCTCTTATGGTACTTTAGGGCAGCCCGGCTCAGATCGGCTTTCTTCTGGTTCTCTGAACATTCCAATTGACCTTGGGTTCAGATAGAGAGAGAAAATGCCAGAGGACTTACTCTAGATAGGTATCTGTATTCAGATTCTTTGAAGAAACTTAAGAAGAACACAGTTAACCCATTTGTAAAAAAAAACACAATTAGAGTTTGGTATGAAACACAAGACATCTTCAGAGAACAACCTGGGATATCACAATTTACCCCCATTGGGAGCAATGCATTATTTAAACCAGGTAAATCTGATCCTGGATTCAGGCAATGGGTGCAGTTAGAATTACAAAGGACTTCAGACCTTTATAAAAAGATAATAATCCAATGTCCTTTGAAACTCTTCAAACACAATTTGGAATCCCTCAAACCCATTTGTTCAAATATTTTCAGATTCGTAGTTTTATTTGCTCCAAGATGCAGTCATATCAATGTCCTCCTTTAAGTATTGTAGAAGAAATAGCAACATCAGACCCCTATAGTAAGGGGAAGAGCTCAATGATATATAAACAAAATTGATAAAAATGACTACAGAGTCCTAAAATTATAGAAGCTTAGCATGGATAGAAGACCTCCAAACAGGTATTACAGAGCAGGAATGGGAGAAAGCTTGTTTCCAGGTGCAGACAATCTCCATTAATAGCAGATTTAAATTAATTCAATATAACTGGCGTTTGAGAACCTATATAATTCCTGAAAAACTTCACAAATTCAACCCCAATATTCCAGACACCTGTATAAAATGTGGAACTGAGAGAGGTACCTTGTATCACTGTATTTAAAAATGTGAACATATGCAAGAATTTGGGAGAGGATTAATGAACACAATTTCCAATATTATAGACAAAGAAATCCCAATGTGCCCTTAGATCTGTGTTCTAGGTCTTCTTCCAGAAACTTTAGCCCTTAGAACTCACCAAAGTAGGCTGGTGAACCTCTGTGTAATACATGCAAAGCCTCTTATAGCTAGACATTGGAAAAGTGTTGATTGTCCATCACTGAATTCATGGATGGGTTCGGGGGATTTGTGTTCAGGGGAGACCCACACCATGTTGTCAATTCATGTCAGAAAATATTTACATTTACATTTATGCATTTGGCAGACACTTTTTTCCAAAGCGACTTACAGGGGGAAATATATATGTAATTGTGTATTGTATGTATATGTAATTTGTCAAAACCTTAATAAAGATATGTGTTAAAAAAAAATTGGCTAACAGATTGAGCCCCCTTTTAGGTAAATTAGTGCAACTGGACCAGACTGGTTTTATACCAGACAGGAGTGACTGACAAGATGGCTGCCACTGCTTCTTCCCTGGTCTGAATCTTCATTCAATCCTTTATAAATCACTGAAATACAGTGTCATCAGCTAACATTGGAAATATTACTGCTGGTGAAGTCAAATCTTGCTTCAAATATTTTTGAAATTTCTTCCAAAGCAGGAGGACTTATGGAGGTATCATTTGAGGCCTAGGAGCACATGGTGGCCGATGACTAAACCTTTTGCCCTCAAGCCTTCCTGGAGTCTCCATAGATATTTTTTTGTGTGTCCTACGTGGAAAACATGTAAACCAAAAGGTTGGCAGAGGAGTTGGAGGAGATTAAAAAGTCCCTCAGTTTTCTGTCTGAGGAATCTAGTAAAGTGGTCACAGCAGGCCGATCTTGTGGGCTTAATGGAAGAGGTCCGTGAGCTGAAGACAACTGTGAAGCACAAAGATTAAGATTGAGCTGTTGGAACAACGGATCGATAAGTTGCAGCAGTATTCCTGCATTAATGATGTCATCATCAGTGGTGTGGAAACCAAACATGGCAGCTATGCCAGGGCTGTAGCCAGTGACCAGCATGGTGAAGACACACCACCTGAGGAACTGTACACTCTCCAGGAGCAAGAGATTCAATACCTGAACAGGAAGAACATATCTGTAGGGAAAGAACACACCTCTGCATGTCACACAATTCCTCGCAAAGACGACAAAAAAAAGTCTTCAACTGGTGTTCAGTTTGTTAATCTTTAGCACAAGATTGATGTGTTGAAGCAATCAAGAAAACTGAAGGGCACTGAGGGGTTTATGTTAATGAGCATCTGACAAAGAAAAAGGCTGAGATGGCAAGAAATGGCCATCTGCTGAGAAAACAAACTCAAATTCAAGCCACCTGGTCAAGGACTGGAAAAGTTTTCATCAAGTTAAATGGACCTCTGAGCAAGCGAAGGGGGTTGTAGTACGAAATCTGAGAGAGCTGGAACAGTTTAAAGGTCCTGTACAGAGAATTGGTTTAAAGTGGATTACAGCGACACCTTCAGTTTGAATCGTTGGCGTTTTTAAGGGACACAGACTCCATTTCCCATGAGCACTAGCACCTACTGTCATAAGGGCAGAACTGTGTCCAAGGTGTTCTGAAGTTCAGGACTGAAGAGTGGATCCTCTTTCCAACTGTGCATTTCTTTTTTCCACACAGAAAGTTTCAGGAGCAAAGTGACGTTTGAAACGAGACAACAAACAAACTTCCTAAAGTCCGTTTGTGTCGTAGTTTAGTAACTGGAGTGAAAACCACAGGTAAACTAAACTGTTGGTGCGACTCCTGCTTCTATGTGTGTTTTCCTCTGTTCTCCTCAGTGTTCCTCACAGACCGCTGGTTCACACCTGTCCCAGTCATATCCGTATTAGCTGTAGCTTTAACCCACAGTATTCAGTCCTTTTCCTAAATGCCTTCAGTCCTTCTTCGTCTTCCTCATTGTGCATTAGTTCAGATCAGCTCTAGCTGCTTCAGCCTTCTGCATTCACAGTATTCTACTGGGAGAACGGTCTGGTTCCTGAAGGACACTTTAGTATCCAGGCCCTGGCATCAACATTCAACTGCATCCAGACCCATTTCAGTGTGACCTTCCAAAGCCCTTAGTTTGGACTGAACCAATGCTCCAAATCCAACAGATTAGCCCCGTCTGTCACAGAGCTAGCCCTGTGGCTAATGCTAAAGAGCTAGCCCTGTGGCTAACACACAAGTGTTTCCCAAGTGTTGGACTGAGCTACCAACACACACTAGAGTCCAATCCAATGTTCCCATGCATGTGTGTAAAGAACAGAAGCATTCTATAGCTGTGGAGAAGGCAGAGGGACAACTGCAGCTGTGTTTTCATTCCTTTAACTCTATCCTTAGTTCTTTCCATGGGTTCAATGCACAGGTTTCCCTCTGTTTTCATCTGGGCTCCTTCACTCTATCCTTTAGTTTTCTGTTTCTGTTTCTTTGTGCCAGTCCAGCTCCAGTTCCAGTGTCCACCATTACAACTACACAAATCCAACTAATCCCTTTGTTTAGGAAAAAGGACAGATCATAGGAGGTGTGAATTTACCTTAAACTGTGAAATAATGATGCTTTCATGTGAGTTTGTCATTGTTCGTGTAATGAATCAGAATTGCCTTTACTGTCATGTGACAGTACAAAGTACATCAAACGAAACTGAGTTCCATGATTAGGGACATGGGGCCGCTGCTCCTAACTGGTGCGCCACCACAGAACACTTTTCTTCAAAAATTGCAGTGAAGAACAAGATAATGCAAAGCACAAATATAAGACATCATACAGTTTTCACACAGTACATGTGGACACATGCTGGAATGTTTTTGTGGATTTGAAAGGAATTTGAGGGACAGGGTGAAAGGTAAAAGGTAGACAGAAGATGAGATTTGGGGTTTGGGGCAAGGAAATGCATGTATGTGCTATGGAACTGTGGAATGTGTGTGCAGGATAAAGAGACTCCAGTGGGTCATTCTGTCCTTGAGTTGGTACCAGTTCTTATCAGTTCTTATCAGTTCACTCCTACTGTTGTCCTGGCCATGGAAGATGTTTGGACTGCAGGGGGAGGAGATTAGAGAAGAAATTCTGCTGCTTCCTCAGCTCCCAGGGGAAAACAATTTAGGCCATGGGGGAAACTGGATTTCTGCTTTAATTTAGTATAACTTCATTTTGTTATACCTGGCCTCAGCACTTCTGATGTTGTAATGTTTGTTTAAATAAAATATTGTATATAAAATCGGACCAATGGCCCTGTAGCTTACGGGCCAAATGAAAAGCTCTGGGAAATGTATCCAGATGCCATTTATTATCACCCAGGTCTGTGTATTTATTCTATTACAGAAATAGCCCATGTTTTGGTCATATTCCAATCAGATCTGTAAAAAATTCAAATTCCAACTTGATATCATTGATACTGATTTATTGGATCAATCCACTTCCTATCTCTTATAATGGGAAAATTTTTCAAAGTCGCATCAAATCCAGAATCAGATCCGGATCCAAATAATTTCAGTCCCTTGTGTTGACATCATCATACAGAAGCTGTATACCAAGTTTGAAGTCAAGCAGAACTGGAGTTTAGGAGAAAAAGACAATTGAAATTTTTTCCCCATAAGAGCCCATGTTAAATTTTCCATCAGTTCCAGATCCAGAAGAAGATCCTGATCAGCATGTGGACATTATGTTTTGGTCATTTCCCCATCAGGGCTGGACTGGAGAAATTTACATTGGATATCATTTATATTTACTGAGTTATTGCATCAGTCCACTTCCTATCTCTTATAATGGGGACATTTTTCAAAGTTGCACCAAATCCAGAATCAGATCCTGATCCAAATAATTTCACGAACTTGTGTTGACATCATCATAAAGAAGCTGTATACCAAGTTTCAAGTCAATCGGAATTGTAGTTTTGGAGAAGAAGACGATTGAAAGTTTTATAACGGATGACAGATGACAACAACGACAACAGACGCCGCCGCCTGACGCCGCCTGACGACAATAGCTTACAGCCTGTCAGCCGTAAGCTAAAAAACAAACAAACATCCAGTCTCTATTATCAAGTGTTCAGTTTTGCCTCTACTATAATGTCTAGAATAGACACGTATTAGATAGAGCTGGGTAAAAAAATCGATTTAATCGATCTTAGATCGATTTCGTTTTAATTTTGCGTAATCGGTTAATAGTGGATGAGATCGATTTTTCAGAGCAGGACCAGGAGTACGCGGAAGCGTGACCGGCTCCGTCTTGCGAACCCCTGGGGAAGACGGGGAGTTTTGGTCTCGCTCGTGACAGCTCTGACGCAGGAAAGACATGGAGGAAGGGTGGAGAAAACCCTTCCACTGGAGGTCCTCCTGTCCTCAAACTGGAACCCACAGTGTGAAGGAACTGGACACCTGGAGGTTCTCTGAGGAGAGTCGCAGAAGCCAGTTGTTCTTGGAATGATAACTTGGATCCATACTGTCACCTATGGCTGAGTATGGAGTTAGAGGAAGAGGAAAGAGACAAGGACCGGCTGCTACGCCACCCCACCCCCCCACTCCCGACCAACAATCACAGAGTGCAACCCCACCCCCCACTCCAGTCATGGAGGCCCCCCCACCCCCCCAGTGAGTAGAAGCCTCCAGCCATAAAACACAATAAATATGACGGAGAAGTCTGTTCAGATCCACTGTAGAAACATGGACATGTTTGTGTCCTGTTCATTATTTCAGAGCAGATTGAGCTCCTTCTGCTAAAATGTCAGATTTATTTCCTTTCTAATATCAATATTGATCCCAGTATTGATGTGTTGCATGACTGCGGTACTCAAATAATCAGGTTACAACTCAAAACTGCACTTTGGTGTCACTAATTTAATCTGAAATCAATTAATTAATACGGAATCAAATCGATATTAGATCGAATCAAATCGTGATTATCTGATTCAGAACCTTATGAATCCAAATCGAATCAATTATGGAAATTGGCCATGATACGCAGCCCTAGTATTAGATTTTAAAGGTGTGTCCCACTGGGCTCTATGCACAGCTCCACTACTTCCTGAACTTAAGGCAGCTCCTTTATTTCCTGTCTTTCATTCTTGGACACACTGGTTCATCCAGGTGTGTCTGACCACAGTAGTCTGAACAACAAGTAGCAGACACACCTGGATGAACCAGTGTGTCCAAGAATGACAGACAGGAAATAAAGGAGCTGCCTCCTTTTTTTTATTGGCACAAAGCAATTTACCGAACAAGAAAGGGAAAATGTTCCAGAAGAAAAAAACAGAAATACACTAGGAGACATGATGGAATGATGAAACATAGAACTATTGAAAATATCTGAAACTAAATAAACAAAAAGTTTAAGACATTTGAAGTGTCTTGAAAATAAAGAAACCGAATATATATATATATATATACATATATCTGACTGGAACACAAAGCACAAAAGACTAAGGCAAGATACATTTCAAACAGCTAGGACTTAGATAATCTAGAATAAAGTTTTCTGACTTTGTTGGACATTTTTTCAATAAACTTAAGAGATCTGTAATAATTAATAAAATCACATATAAACAAATTAAAGGAGGGGTTCGTGTTTTTCCACTTACAACAATGAATATGAAATTTACCCAAAATAATAATAAGGATAACAATATCTTTGATGTTTACATCTAAAGAATCCATATAATAAATAATATCATATAAAGAAAAAGACGGAATATTTTCCATTTTTAAGGACAACCAACTGTGAATATCAGCCTAAAAGGAAATGCTGTGTGAACTGTTAAAAAACAATGTTCACTGGTTTCAGCTTCAGAGGAACAGAAAACACAGGAATCCACAGCAAAATGAAATCTTTTGTGCAAATAATCATTAGCAGGGTCAACTGAACATGGAATTTAGAAATGAGTTTCCTTTACTGTGGGAGCAACAGGACACCAAAGAAAAAAAGAAAAACATTTTTCCCTCAGGGTGGTTTCCATGTTAGGTAAAGCAACTGTGTTCAAGTCCCCAACGTTTCTATGTTTCAAAGCTAGACAGATCATTTTATTGTTGCACCTTCGATCTGACAGATCAACGTCATTGACTTTCAAACCAGGTCAGAAGGGAACAGATAAGGGGCGGGGCATAGCACCTTGGATTATTTGAACTAATGATGTTGGAATCACTTTACAGATTTGATCATATTCTTTTCTTGTGCTATATATATTGTATTTCCTAGAGAATTCTTCATATGATAACAGGAGTCTTTCCGTGTTCAATAAATCCAAAACAAATAATAAACCATTATGAAACCATTCAGCTTTAAAAACTGACTTTCTATTTATAATAATCAATCTGCTGTTCCATAAAATAGTGTTGTGTGGGCAGAAGTTATGGGTAAATATCATTTTGCTAAAGTTCAATGCTTGTTTGTGGAAGTTCGATCACTTAATAGGAATTTTATGCACTTCAAAATCACATTTGGAAAAGAAGTCAATCCCTCCAACTTTACTGAATAAATTCTTTGGAATGGGGCTGGGAAAGACAGTCTTTCAACCACTGCATTCTCAGAGATGCCATAACTGATTCACATTCCATGGCTTTTTTATCATAATCTCTGACAGGTTGAGTTTTACGCAGGTAGTGAGTCTTAGTTTCCAAATAAATTTAAATATTATAGAGTTAGATGACTTGATTAGTTTTGCAGATGTGCATAATGAGTGTCATGGATACAGAAGTGTGGAGAAGCCTTGGGCTGTAGATAAAAGAATCCAACCCAGTAGACAGAGGTCTGTGATGAACCAGTGACTGAATCATTTCTGTTCATCTTTTGACCTTGGAATAATACTTAAACCAGTTCTTTTAGTTGGATTTTTGTGATTATAATTCCCAGATACTTAACTTGGTCTTTCACTGGGATATTAGCTGTACTGGTCTGAACAGATCACAGCTGATTTTTGGAGGTTCAGTCATAAAGCAGATGCTTTGGACAAAAGGTGAATGGGACCAGTTGTTTTAAAGGAGCCTCCTTCAGTTCAGCAGTAGTGGGGCTGTGCATATGCTGCATTCCAGAGTGCTGGCAGGTAGAATCTATCTGACTTGGACTGAACTCCATCCCACCTCCAAGTATTCCAGCTGATCCACATTGAACAGAAACTACAAACATGGAGGTGGCAGATGTGAGCTCCTGTTTGCTTTGATAGTGCAGAGGCATTTGGACTGTGGACACAACAGTGTTCTCATAAACACAAAGCACATGGAAGAGGACAAATGAGCCAGGAGTTCATTAAACACTGGGAAGGTTCTGTTCATTGGGAACGTGCGCACTGTGCGCCGCTATTGTTGTGTTGACGTCACATTGGAGTTTGCGGTGAGGTCTGGGTACTTGGAACTGGACCCACTTTACAACCAGGACCTCCGGCTTCCACAGCCGTTCCAATGCATGTGATCCAGTTGGAGGTCGGACCCCCCCCCCAGGACTGTGGAACGTGAATGTTTTCCTTGAATGCAGATCACTTACTGTGCAGGACGAGCCGAGCTTCCACGTCCCAGTCTGTAAATCCCATCAAAGTCTGAAGTAGAAGCACAAAAAGGACACACATCTGACACCAGGCTCTGACGAAAAAGAAAAAAAAAACGTCGTCAAGACGATTTGAAAAGTTTCCAGATTAGGTTTTTCTCCAATTCAGCAACACTAGTCCAGACTGTCTGAGGAAGACACCGACACTCTAATGCGGTCCGGGTGGAAGTGGTCCGTGTCCGAAGGTTCCGCCTATACAGTTTTCCGTGATGGAAACACGAACCCTCTGAAGACCCACAGCGACATCTGGACCGGAAATGACTGTTTGGAGTCAGTGTTCACGAATAAAGGAGCCACTAATATTTTCCCCCACTTTTTATTTGTATTTGGCACAAAGCAAATTAGTACGGAGCTTGGGAAGGGACATTGAGGAAAAAATTGCGTTATAACGCAATAGTTCAAAAGTATTGCGTTATAACGCAATAGTTTTTGCGTTATAACGCAACAATGATCGTTAGTCAATGTGGGATAAAGTTACTGGAGCAAACCAGTCAACACTCCTGTTACCTGTTGACTGGACTCCTCCAGACTGAACTGGATGTTGGCTAACTGACTGTTCTCCTCCACATTACTGATCAACTTTCTAAGGAGCATCTACAAAACAGCAAAAATGAGAAAACAATGCTTCATATGTATTCCACAGGCCAAGGCTGAAGGTAATAGGATGAACTAAATAAGACCTTATTCACTACAGGATAATGCACCTTTTTCTGGAAAGTATTCAGTCCCTGTATGTGTGTTTTATGCTGGACCATGCTGCCAGAGCCATATTCAACAGGCCTGATTTCAAAATCAGGACCGCAGGCATTCTCTGCAGACAGCTTTATCAGCTTCAGTTTACGCGCCAACTTGTGGTACTCTGTGAGTTTCAATTCCTCCTGGAATCAAAGGAAAAAACATGAGGGACAGTAAAATAAACACAGCAGCTAAGGAAAAGTGACTGTGCATCAATGGTGCCAAAAAATACTGGTCAGCACCTACACATACACACATCATGTACGTCAGTAGTAAATGGAATCAGTACATACAGTACCTTTCCTTTCACTTTGGCCAGAGCGATCTCCTCATCATCACAACACCTCAGAGGTTCAAGTACATTTCTCTAATCACTGTGGGTTTAGGACCTTGTTCAAACATGAAGACTTCATATTTTCTCATTCACTGTTTCATACCATGTCACTGACTTGCAGTTTGTACACAGTGAATGAAACACAGTATCAGTGCTGTTTACTGTAATCCAAAGGTCTATGTATTAATTTGCTGTGTTTTAGTGTATTCATGTAGGAATATGAACTGAAGAGCGTGGTCTATTCATGGTACTTTCAACATGCGTAAAGAAAGTTCACAACATAAACATAACAGCATGAAGTAGGCATGGATGAGTTATTAGCCAAATCATTTGCACAAGAAATAGGAAAAAAAAGTTGAAAAGGGCATCGTGTTAAAATGTGAATTGGTAAGTAAATAATTAATGTTTCTACAGCAAACAACTTTCATTTGGGAAACTCAACATTCCCAAACCACAATCTAGTACTTCTGAGAGGCGGACCAGCTTTTTTAGTGCCAGGTATGAAAATTGTCAGACTTTTAAAGCAGCATTACATAATACTAACATTATAGTGTTTTCTTTTTCATTTCCTACTACATTTTGGTAAAATACTGTTGTTATGTTATTGAGCAAAATTGGTATTTGATTAAAGAATTACACAATGGCAGTCTTTTAATATTGTAAGTGCAGGACTAGTGAAGCCAGCCTGTGTCGTAACAGTAACACCATGTCAGGGTTTGGAGGAACGGAGAAGATCAAAGATGCCAGGCCTCTCCATGATAAATCTGATGTTCAGCAATGCATCAGACATTTACATGAGGTCTCAACACCTTCTCTGTCACTGTACATTAATTATAATCATGCAAAAAAAGTTTTGCTGACTTTACTATAACTATTGCTTTTTCTATTTAAATCCAGCTGCAATAATTGATTAGTTGTAAATTATTTAAGTAATCAATAACCAAACCCAAATTCCCTTAATGCAAGTCCAGAGAATATTTTGTTTTCTTTCCTTATCTCTGTTGCTAAACTGAACATCTGTGGGTTATGGACCAAAAAAGACATTTGAGAGTGTAATCCTGGTCATTATGAAACAATTTCTCATCATTTTCTGTAGAGGTAGGCTGATATATCGGCCTTAATTTTTTTTCGCAAGCTGATATTTGATTAGTAGTAAAAATGTTCTAAGATATTTGATCAGGCACCTGTGTGGGCAGCGCTTGAAGTTCCATAAATGTTAAAAGAGTACTATGTGTACATGATAGAAAAATTCTGTGATATACTCTGAGACAAAAGACGGAGTCACTGGATTCTGGAATCAGAAGATTTTACTTGCAAGGAGTCAAGTACATACAGTGAGATGCAGCAGCTGACTGACTAACAACAGGAAGTTTCAGATCTTATGAAAGAACGTGACTATTACAATCATTGGACCAAGTGTACAAATATTATAACGTTGATCAGGTTCACCATTGGCTTAGGTATTCAAAACACAGTGATGCATGGGTTCAGTGACCGCGTCTGTACTCTTCCTCCACCTGCTCCATGGCCTGATCTCCTCAAGGGCAGCAGCCCGCTCTGGACCCAAACTGGATGGACAACAAGTACGCTTTGGTCCCAAATGGGAACAAAACAAGCAGATAGCAAAGAACTGGTAGACGTATCCTGAGTGGATATGTCCGGGAATTCTTGCAAAATGTCATCATAACCCATCCATGACTCGTGCTCTGGACACCTGATATTTACAGGATATAGTCTAATAGCCTAATTTTTCAAACAGTACGTATATTAATAATTTCATTTATATTGCTGCATAAAAATCTCAATTATCTGATTGTTTCAATATTATTTTACAGTAAATGTCCTTTAAAAAAAAAAAATCGGCTTTAAACATTGGCCTCAAAAATCAGCTGTAGATATCGGCTATTGGCTGACTAAATTTTTTAAAAATCAGCATCGGCCTTAAAAAAAAACCCGTATCAGGTTTATTTGTGTCTTTTTTTGTCTAGTTTTTGACTAAGCAGGGATACGCAGTCTCCTTCCACCAAGGAGTTTGTGAAGATATTTGAGTTCATCTACCACCAAGTACATCCAACCTTTGAGATGCCAAACCAAAAAGTAGAGGAAGAGGTTCCAGCTCTCCTAAAAGCTTTGAGGTAACAAAAAAAGATTATTCTGATAGTAATGTTTAAAAAAGGCTCCAGTTTGTCTGTTTATGGATTTGTCACATCAGTCCCTTCAATGAGCAACCAAACCTTAATTGTGGATATGGGTTCTCATTTAAAGAACCACAGCTGACTGTTTTTACTGTCTGTTTTCCCCTACTTTGAAGGTATCCATTTGTTTTCTCAAAGCCTTTGATGCATTCTGTTGGAGCTCCTCACACCTGGCCTCAGGCACTGGGTGCCCTCATGTGGCTCATTGATACTGTAAAGGTGAGCCACAAACAACACTTTACAGTACATTTTATTTAATCTAAATGAAGTGACCCCAAACACTGTGATCTAACAGCAGGTTAATTTTTACAGTAAACAGAATTTAACAAAAAGGGGTGAAAAAACAAGGTTGCTATGCATCATGACAAAGTATGGACTTTTTTTTCTTTTAATTTCTCATATTAACAGTATTATAGCTAGTTGTGGTCTGATGTGGTCTTCTGAGAGCACTTTTTAAATAAAGCTCAGATTTGCACAGTTGCTTATATTAATTGATTAAAAAGTCATGTGAAATAGTAATTTCAGTTGAGGTGATTGAGAATTGTTAAAAGTTGAATCTTAATGTGAAAATTCACATGTGTAATGAACATACACATAAGTGAAAACGTCAGACATAAACAACATAAATCTCTTTTAGCTCACCGGCCGAGAGGCCATGAGCTGTTGTGAAAGCACTGAGTTCAGGGTCGTCTTCATCGTTAGCAATTTCTTCAAACATCTTCTCACACAAAACTACTGCTCAGATTCATTTTTTCAAGTTTTATATGTAGCTCCCTTGAGACAAAGTCTACAGAGTTTGTTCACAGTTTTGAGATTTTTGAAATATTTAAAATTTGCCTTTACTTATAATGGGCCACATTTTGATGGATTATAACATGGAATAGGTTACAGATATCAGTATAGTTACTATTGAGCACTGATAGTAAGTTGTATATGGACTTTCATGTGGTTCCATGACCTTTGACCTTGAGTGAAGGGTCAAACTCAGGGTCACCAATGTACATTTCAACAATCTTCTCCAAAACTACTGGTCAGATTAATTTCAAATTGTTTATGTAGCTTCCTTGGGACAATGTTTACAAAGTATGTTCACATTTTTGAAAAATTTAGATTTTTTTGAAATTTTAATGAGTTTTTGAAATATTAAAAATTTGCCTTATAATGGGCCATATTTTAATGGCTTATAAAATGAAAATGCTTTGAGATGTCAGTATAGTTACTATTGAGCACTGATAGGAAGTCATGCATGGACTTTGATTTAAATGGCTGAGTTGTCCTCCAGTGAAAATACCACCCACTTCTATTGGGAGATTGATCACAGGACTCTAACGTAGCGGCAGAACCAGACAACCTCATAACTTCAAGTTATTCTTGATAGAACATACTGGAGAGCTACAGGGCCATCGGTCCTTTTTACCTTTAGTCTGTGATAAATATAGAAAAAAGACTGCCGTGATGTTTGGAGGTTTTAATCTAGAAACACTTTGTAAATTTAAATAGAAAATGTCGAGGAACACTGAAAGCTCCAAACATTTTTTAGCTGAATGTAGTTCATCAGTGTATGTAATTAGTTTGGAAGGACGTCTTTAAAGCAGTGTTGTGCTGATGTATTGTATGTTTGTGCTCAGATCACCTGGAGTTTGAGTCGGCAGGAGCTGCGATTTAGTGACTTCTGTGACAGCAGTGAAAATATTGAGGAAGGACCTGAATATAACAAGGTATGTTTTTTTGTTTTCAACTGCCCTGAGACTCAAATGTTCATTTTTTCTGTTTCTGTAAAGTCGTTGTCATCCTTGTCATGGTCCTACAGTAGTCATTATTAGTAAACGTACACCACTGTTCTTATTTTGTGTTTTAATCTGTACATTTAAGAGTTTTTTTCCTTTTGTTTTGCCCCGGCAGCTCTTCCATGACTACACAGTTAAAACATACTCCAAGTTCATGCAGGGTCATGATACATTTGAATATGATGATGAGGCATTTCTTATTAAATTAAGTAAGGACTTCATATCTCTATGAAATTAGTACATATAAAAATATGGTGCGTTTGGGCGTCCTTCTTAAATTAACAAAGTTTGGTTGTAGAAAAAAATTACGTTTTCACTATTTCTGCTCTAATATTGGATAAAAAAAAAAAATTCAATCAAGGGGAAAAGTATACATATCCTATATTTGAGAGTTTAGTTGATGAGTGTGTGTGTGTGTGTGTATTTAAAGAGAAGCTTTACAATGTGGATGAAGCACTTCAATGCTGAAGTCGAGAAGAAGCACCGAATACTAACCAATGAAGTTGAAAGACTGGAAAAGGAGAGCCAAAAAGTGAGAAAAAAACCCCAAATAGATCATGTTTGAACATCTTTAACTCTGTGCACAGTGATATTTGATGTGGATTATTCAATCATTTAAATAATAATAATACATCAGTTTTATATAGCGCTTTTCTAAGTACTCAAAGACGCTAAAGGCAAAGGGATAAACATCTGTGCAACTAAGTGTTTGTTTTCTGAACAGGACCGTCTAATGACTAAGAGGATGGAAAAAGGTGAAGCTGCAGTCAGACCTCAAGAAACTGCAGAGTTATGGTAGCAGCCTGGATTCCTTCAAAGCCAACCTGGACAGCAAAGCTTCAGAACTGACTGATGACCTGGAGAACACTGGTAATCAGAGGAAATAAAAGCACCTTTCACTCAGTTCTGCACTTTAAGTCCTTTATTTACTGTGACTTTGCGTTGTCAGACAAAATATGAGAAAACCTAGCACTTTGTTTCAATGTGGAAACAAAACAGTCGCACAGGGGAAAGAGGTTCACAGACATCCAAAAACAGTCTGGGACTAAGTTTTGACAGTGTTAGAAATTGTACTGGATCATCTCACTGTGTGAAGCTGATACAACCTACATCTACTAAAGCTGTGTATGAATTTCGGCACCAATTTTTCATCAAATCTGTAAAACCCCAGTCATAGCCTAAGCATCATGAATCCGTAAGTCATTCCGTGGTTACACACCTGAATCTCTTCCCTCACAGTGAACAATTTCAAAGTGTACTCCACCATAAACCATCTATTTATTTACCAACAGTAGGTCACTCGGACATTTTCAGAAATTTGTCGCAATGTGGGAAGTGGAGCTCCATGTAGCGGCAGTAGCAAGCGGCAATGAAGCTGTTTCCATGTTTGTTGCCGCTGCAACCATAATGCAGCTGCATGGAACTCCGCTTCCCACAATATACATTGGAACAATTACCAAAAATGCCCGAGTTACCTACCAGCTTTGTTTGTAAAGAAATGGAATGTTTATGGTGGAGTACACTTCGAAATTGTTCACTGTGAGGGAAGAGATAGAGGTGAGTAATCACAGAATCATCCCTGTGACTCAGTGTGACTACCAATCATCTTATGCAACTGCTCAAAATGCAATATATTCACCTCTACCGTATTTTGGTTGGCTGACATGTTTTTTTTATTCTGTATACATGTTTACACTTTTCCTTTAAAGTGTTTTGCACTACACACCACAACAGAGTTGTCTCTTAATTTCTTTGTAGATGTGTATAATGACAATAAAGGCATTCTATTCTATTCTATTCTAAAATCAGTTACAGTGTTTTCACACATCCTTAAAGTTCTATATGGGGCGGCCATGGCTCAGGTGGTAGAGCGGGTTGTCCAATAACTGAAGGGTTGGCAGTTCAAATCCTGCTCCATCCTAGTCCGTCCGTTGTGTCCTTGGGCAAGACACTTCACCCTCCTTGCCTCCAGTGCCACTCACACTGGTGTATGAATGCGTATGACTGTTTGGTGGTGGTCAGAGGGGCCGTAGACACGAATTGGCAGCCACGCTTCTGTCAGTCTGCCCCAGGGCAGTTGTGGTTACATATGTAGTTTACCACCACCAGAGGGAGAATGTGAGAGTGAATGAATAATGGATCAATAACGTAAAGCATGTAAAGCGCTTTGGGTGTCCAGAAAAACGCTATATAAAATCCAATCCAATCCATTATTATAATTATTATTATTATATTTCAGGCTCAATTATCAGTTTTGTTATATGATCCAAACATGATTTTGATTTTTCTTAAAAAAAAAACAACTTTTAGCTTCTACTTCTAAACAGAATAGATCTGTTTTTTTTTTCATATCATTTTTCTCATCTCCGTGTTTTTGCAATCAGCCATCTGGAGAATCTAAAACATGAGCGGAATGAACTGCAGCACATCCTGCAGAACCAGAAGTTCACTCCAGCTGATGTCGAAAGGACCAACAGAGAGAAAGGAGAACTCCAACAGACCATCTCCAGCCTCAGTAAGTCTCTAGGGGACGCTGAGGAGCGCAAGTGGAATGATTATTAAAAGTGTCAGGGTCCAAATTGCTCTTCTTCAGAAGGGGCCTCACTGCTGTTTTAAAGGCAGTGGGAAAGGTGCCAGTCTAAAGAGAGCAATTAACAATGTTTATAAACTTCAAAGGATCCATAAAATAACTTAAAAAGCGATGTAGGAATTGGGTCTAAAAGGCAGTTGGTTGGGTTTACTTGGGAGAAAACTCTACCAAATTGTCTCAGCATATGTCAGGGCAAAACTGTCCAGTGTTTCATCTGGCGAAAGTAGACCCTCAGTCTTATTAAAAATGGTCTCCTGGTCTCTCCAGTTGTGAAGTCTGATCTGGAGGTTTTGAAGTCTGATGTTCTTGTCAGACATCGGTGCTGCTGGTTCACACACACTTTGTTTCTTCTTGTCATCTGATGCCGAGGAACATTTTGGTCCAGATGTTGATTCACATCTGCACTGATGGCAGCAGAGGGAAGAGGATGACGGGAATGTTTCATCACATCGGAAACATTCAAACTGTTTAAGTGTATTATGACACTGACTCTTTCCACTAGAGTCCAATGTCGGACTTTTTGTACAACCGTTCAGTTTTTGTCTTTTGTGGAAATGTTTGACACGTTCATGTTTAGTACATCTTGAACCTGTGATAAAAGATCTGTCTCAGAATCTGCACTGCTAGGGTCTCTCTCTAGCGTGGATCCGTTGGTGGATTTTTAGGTGATTAGCTTTGGTGAAAAACTTCCCACACTGGTCACAGTTATACGGTTTTTCTCCAGTGTGAATCCATTGGTGACTTTTAAGCCCACTCATTTGGATGAAACTCTTTCCGCATTGGGCACAGGCATATGGTTTTACTCCAGTGTGGATGCGTTGGTGGATTTTTAGGTAACTTGCTGTGGTGAAAGCATTTCCACACTGGTCACAGGCATATGGTTTTTCTCCAGTGTGGCTGCGTTTGTGGATTTTTAGATCACTTGTTGTGGTGAAACTCTTTCCACACTGGTCACACTCATATGGTTTTTCTCCAGTGTGGATGCGTTGGTGTTGTTTAAGCCCTTTCATTTGGATGAAACTCTTTCTGCATTGGTCACATTCATATGGTCTTTTTCCAGTGTGGATGCGTTGGTGTACTTTTAGGGTATATGCTCTGGTGAAAGAATTTCCACACTGGTCACACTCGTATGGTTTTTCTCCAGTGTGGATGCGTTGGTGGATTTTTAGGGAACTTGCTGTGGTGAAAGCATTTCCACACTGGTCACACACATATGACCTTTCTCCAGCATGGATGCGTTGGTGGGTTGTTAGGTGACTTGCTGTAGTGAAAGCACTTCCACACTGGTCACATTTATATGGTTTTTCTCCAGTGTGGGTGCGTTGGTGGATTTTTAGGTCACCTGCTGTGGTGAAAGCATTTCCACACTGGTCACACTCATATGGCTTTTCTCCAGTGTGGATACGTTGGTGACGTTTAAGCACATTCATTTGGGTGAAACTCTTTCCGCATTGTTCACATTCATATGGTTTTTCTCCAGTGTGGATGCGTTGGTGGACTTTTCGGTCGCTTGCTGTGGTGAAAGTATTTCCACACTGGTCACAGGCATATGGTTTTTCTCCAGTGTGGATGCGTTGGTGACGTTTAAGCCCATTCATTTGGGTGAAACTCTTTCCGCATTGGCCACATTCATATGGTTTTTCTCCAGTGTGGCTTCGTTGGTGGATTTTTAGGTGACTTGCTACGGTGAAAGCACTCCCACACTGGGTACAGTTATATGGTTTTTCTCCAGTGTGGAAGCGTTGGTGACGTTTAAGCTCTCTCATTCCGGTGAAACTCTTTCCACACTGGTCACACACATATGGTCTTTCCCCAGTGTGGATGCGTTGGTGGATTTTTAGATGACTTGATGTGGTGAAAGCATTTCCACACTGGTCACAGGCATATGGTTTTTCTCCAGTGTGAATGCGTTGGTGGATTTTTAGGTTAGTTGCTGTGGTGAAAGCATTTCCACACTGGTCACAGGCATATGGTCTTTCTCCAGTGTGGGTGCGTTGGTGGATTTTTCGGTCACTTGCTGTGATGAAAACATTTCCACACTGGTCACAGGCATATGGTTTTTCTCCAGTGTGGATGCGTTGGTGGCGTTTAAGCACATTCATGTGGGTGAAACTCTTTCCGCATTGGTCACAGGCATATGGTTTTTCTCCAGTGTGGATGCGTTGGTGGATTTTTAGGTCACTTGCTCTGGTGAAAGTCTTTCCACACTGCTCACAGGTGGGTCTTCCATCCATGTTTGATGGAATCAGGTGATTTTTGTCCAGACACAATTTTTAGGTTTCACTTAAAATCCACCTTTGGCTTCTCTCTACATCAAAACACAAAGGAACAGAAGAGGTGGTCACTGAAATGCAATGGAATGAAACACAACAAACACATTCCTTTCAAACTAGATTAAGCAGACAGACAAAATTAACTAGTTAGATAATTAATAAGACATTTTCAAACACATAAAAATTCAGTCCTCTCATTCTACATGTGAAAACTGATGCAGATTAAACAATGTACAAATGAGTAGGGCTGGGTATCATGGCAAATTTCCAAAATCGATTCGATTTTGAGTCATGAGGTTCTGAATCGATTAATCACAATTTGATTCGATTCAGTATTAATTGATTGATTCAGAGTAATTTAGTGACACCAAAGTACAATTTTGAGTTGTAACCTGATTATTTGAGTACTGAAGTCATGCAACACATCAATACTGGGATCAATATTGATATTAGAAAGGAAATAAATATGACATTTCAGCAGTAAATTACTGAATGTGCCCTTAAATAATGAACAGGACAGAAACATTCAAATGTTTCTACAGTGGCTCAGAACGGACTTCTTTGTCATCTTTATTCTGTTTTATGGCTGGAGGCTTCTACTCACGGGGGGGGTGTTCACTCTGTGATTGTTGGTCATAGCGGAGCGGGGCTGGGGGGTGCGCGCGCTCTGAGAATGTTGGTCGGGGGGGGGGGGGGGGGGGTGTAGCATAGCGGTCGGACATTGTCGCTTTCCTCTTCCTCTAACTCCATACTCAACCATAGGTGATAGTATGGATCCAAGTTATTATTCCAAGAACGACTGGCTTCTGCGACGCCTCAGAGAACCTCTGGGTGGCCAGTTCCTTCACACTGTGAGTTCGAGCTTGAGCCGGGAGGACCTCCAGCGGGGGGTTTTCCCCATCCTTCCTCTGCATCTTTTCCGCGCCAGACCAGTCACGAGTGAGACCAAGTCTTCCCCAGAAGTTGGCAAGATGGAGCCGCCCGCGGTTCCGCGTACTCCCAGTCCTGCTCTGAAAAGTCAGTCTCATCCACTATTAATCGATTACGCAAAATTAAAATGAGATCGATCTCAGATCGATTATATCAATTTTTTTTTTTACACAGCCCTACAAATGAGTTACAACAATTACTTGTTTCATGACAAAACTTCAGAACTCGTTGCACCGCCATTATCATATGATGTCACATAAGGCCACAAGCTTGGACGTACTGAATCCAATTTGACCAAATCTGAGGTTGATACATTCAACCTGCACATCAAAACGCCAAAACATAGACCCGTATTTAGATAGAACTTCCACCTGCAAAATACAGAGAAGTAATTTGAGTGTCTTTCTGAATACATTCATCAATAATACTAATTTGTCTGACATTTGGAGAATCACTAATCCCACTGGCGGAGAATGCTCCTTTTACTTATACCATAATATTCGGATCTCAGATCACAGCCCTTTAACGTGCACAGAACTAGTTTCCACAAGTGCAATGAGTTTGCAACATTCTTTAATGACGAGGTTCAGGGCATTAAACACTCAGTTAACCCCACAACACCGTTCCCACTGCAGCCTTCCACACACCTAGAGCTGACACATTTCACACCTGTCACTGACAAAACAGTCCCACAGACCATCTCCAGTCTGAGTTCAGACACATGCTGCCTCGACCAGTTGCCCACTAGATTTCTAAAATCTGTGATGAACAGTTTGTTACCAGCTCACTCACTTAGTTAATATTTCAGTCCAATCTGGAACATTTTCCAGGGCTTTAAAAACTGTCATTAGGCCTCTCCTATAGAACAGTAGTCCTGATGCCACAGTACTGAACAACTATCGGCCCATATCAAACCTGCTGTTTTTAGGTAAAGTCCTTGAGACAGTCGTTTACCAACCGCTCTCCGAATTTCTTCTACTGAACAACTACTTTGATGATTTCCAGTCAGGCTTCAGACCCCATCACAGCACTGAGACTGCTCTGATCAAAGTGACCAATGACATCTGTCTGAACACAGACCCAGGTACAGTAACAGTCTGAGTCCTGCTGGATCTGAGTGCTGCATTTGACACAGTCCATCATGTGATCCTGTTCCAGGGGTTAGAGGACTGGGTAGGCATCTGTGGTCCTGCCCTGAAATGGTTCAAGTAAAACCTTGAGGACAGGAAGTATTTTGTTTACATCGGAAACTGTGTGTCAAACCAAATAGCAGTGACCTGTGGGGTCCCCCAGGGGTCCATCCTGGGACCCCTCTTGTTCAGTCTTTACATGTTGCCCCTGGGCCAGTTAATACACAGTAATAACGTGTCCTACCATAACTATGCAGATGACACTCAGATTTACATCTGGCTGACAGCAGGTGAACATGTCTTTCAACCAGCGTAGCGGTGTTTTTTTTTTTTTTTTGTGTGTGTGTGTGTGATCATCCAGCGTAATGATAACGAGATTTGAATTTGAAAAAATACATTCCTTTGTCTTGGTGCAAAGGCCTGCAGAGAGGAAATGAGAACAATATAATCAACACCCCTTTGTGTGCCTTGGTATTGTCTGATGCCCGCCTGGCAACATTACTTGCCTTACGCTCCCGGACCCCCCTACAAAACTTGCACCATGTACGCGGCGCACGCCTACGTACATGGTGCCCCTATGCTGTGAAAAAATCCTAGTGAGAACCCTGATAAATAATATCATATAAAGAAAAAGCCAAAATATTTTCCATTTTTAAGGACAACCAACTGTGAATATCAGCCTAAAAGGAAATGCTGTGTGAACTGTTAAAAAACAATGTTCACTGGTTTCAGCTTCAGAGGAACAGAAAACACAGGAATCCACATCAAAATGAAATCTTTTGTGCAAATAATCATTAGCAGGGTCAACTGAACATGGAATTTAGAAATGACTTTCCTTTACTGTGGGAGCAACAGGACACCAAAGAAAAAAAGAAAAACATTTTTCCCTCAGGGTGGTTTCCATGTTAGGTAAAGCAACTGTGTTCAAGTCCCCAACGTTTCTATGTTTCAAAGCTAGACAGATCATTTTATTGTTGCACCTTCCATCTAACAGATCAACGTCATTGACTTTCAAACCAGGTCAGAAGGGAACAGATAAGGGGCGGGGCATAGCACCTTGGATTATTTGAACTAATGATGTTGGAATCACTTTACAGATTTGATCATATTCTTTTCTTGTGCTATATATATTGTATTTCCTAGAGAATTCTTCATATGATAACAGGAGTCTTTCCGTGTTCAATAAATCAAAAACAAATAATAAACCATTATGAAACCATTCAGCTTTAAAAACTGACTTTCTATTTATAATAATCAATCTGCTGTTCCATAAAATAGTGTTGTGTGGGCAGAAGTTATGGGTAAATATCATTTTGCTAAAGTTCAATGCTTGTTTGTGGAAGTTCGATCACTTAATAGGAATTTTATGCACTTCAAAATCACATTTGGAAAAGAAGTCAATCCCTCCAACTTTACTGAATAAATTCTTTGGAATGGGGCTGGGAAAGACAGTCTTTCAACCACTGCATTCTCAGAGATGCCATAACTGATTCACATTCCATGGCTTTTTTATCATAATCTCTGACAGGTTGAGTTTTACGCAGGTAGTGAGTCTTATTTTTCCAAATAAATTCAAATATTATAGAGTTAGATGACTTGATTACTTTTGCAGATGTGTGTAATGAGTGTCACGGATACAGAAGTGTGGAGAAGCCTTGGGCTGTAGATAAAAGAATCCAACCCAGTAGACAGAGGTCTGTGATGAACCAGTGATTGAATCATTTCTGTTCATCTTTTGACCTTGGAATAATACTTAAACCAGTTCTTTTAGTTGGATTTTTGTGATTATAATTCCCAGATACTTAACTTGGTCTTTCACTGGGATATTAGCTGTACTGGTATGAACAGATAGGAGCTCACATTTTTGGAGGTTCAGTCATAAACCAGATGCTTTGGACAAAAGGTTAATTTCACTAACTGCTTTAAAGGAGCTGCCTTAACCCTTTGATGCATGAATTATGACAACCTTAGTCAAGATTTTTTTCCTGAGTGTTTTTATTCCTCTTTGGGCATGACAAAAAGAATAATATTTGATTAATATTTTTTTTTAAAGTAACCTGCTTTTCAAGGAGTTACAAAAATGTCCACTTATTTGGACACCATGTTTAAAGCTGCAGTATGTAGGAATTATGTTCTAAGTTATTATTAAATGGCCTTGACTGTCACCAGACGTTAAGGAATCATGTTCATTTCAAATACTGATGTCACTGACAGTAGTAGTCCAGCCAGAATATTTGCATTTGAAAAGCTCAGTGTCAGCCCCGAAATAATGTTTATGTTGACATTGTGTGTTTTGGTCTGAGGCTCCGCCCATCACCTCTCTGCCAATCACAGAGTAAGTAGCCTTTCAGCATCCAGGTTGCCAGTACCCTGAGCTGCAGCTGGAACATTTATGATCAAAAATGTCTGACGCTAATAATTCTAAAAGGCCTTTTATTATTCCCAAATACATTGTGACAAAGTGAGAAACAAAACAAGGAGATGTATAGGAGATGACTGAAACATGGAGACGGCTGAAAGCAGAGAAGGATTTGAAGACTGACGCCGGCCCTGCCTTAGTCTGACCACCGGTAAGAACCACTGAGAGCCGGGGTCGTGGCCTCTTCACCCGGTCCCTTCTCCTGGGGCCGGGCTGCAGTGTCTTTTCCTGGCCCCAGTGAAGAGACTGCCGGTCCGGGACGGGTGAACAGACCGGGTACCGCTGTAGGACTTGTCTCTTACCATGGTAGCCAGTGTTTTCTGTGGAAGTGACCTCTGCATGTAGCGGTGTGTAATCCGAAAGGGGGGGGGGGGGTCGGTCATCCGGTGTCTGTGGTTTGGGGGGTCAGGGAGTTCAGCATCTGTGGTTCGGTATGTGTGTGTGGGGGGGGGTCAGTAGTCTGGAAGGGGGGAGGGGGTTCCGTAGTTCGGCGTCCGTGGTTTGGTGGTGGTGGTAGTGGTGGTGGGGGTAGAGCGATCGTGCGGCTTGTAGTAAAAGTGAAACCTAATGTTCATTTCCCTTTTCTCTATCTCCTGAATCTTCCCAAACTTTCATTTGAGTGGGCAGGACGTTTGTCCTGGCCTGTTATATATTAGACTGATGTAGAATAAGTCTGGTGATGATTTTTTTGTATGAAATGTAAGGTGTGGTGGCAAGCACTAGTGGAAACGCTAGTAGTAGACGCTCATGCTGGATCTGGCAACCCCTAGTCTGGGGGGAGGAGGAGGGGATACACGTTCTACAGTATTTTGAATGTGACTGCAGTACCAGTTTTGGCCACAATCCTACATACTGCAGCTTTAATTTTTAAAGCAAAGAAACATGTATTTAAAACGCAATATCAGAAAGTGACATAGGATTAAAACGCGGTTTTTGAAATCTCTCTGACGGGACATTTTTGAAGACAATTTGACAGATTAGTGTTGCTAAATGACCCACATTTTTACTTTTAAATTCTTTTTTGCTTTAGTTGGTCTGTAAGGGATTATCTAAAACAAGGAGCTACTTTATATTGAAATAAATGTTGGAACAGCAGTCAATTTCAGTTCACTCTCTGGCTGGATATTTTGACCCTTTACTGTGAGAAAACTATGAAACAAAAGCATTTTTGATGCAGCTAATCTGATGTTTTCTCACCTTTTATCATACTCTAATACTAGTTCTTACTCACTTCATGGAGATAATATAAAAAACTCTGGACCGCGGCCTTACCGCCCGTGAATGTTTTCCTTGAATGCAGATCACTTACTGTGCAGGACGAGCCGAGCTTCCACGTCCCAGTCTGTAAATCCCATCAAAGTCTGAAGTAGAAGCACAAAAAGGACACACATCTGTCACCAGGCTCTGACGAAAAAGAAAAAAAAAACGTCGTCAAGACGATTTGAAAAGTTTCCAGATTAGGTTTTTCTCCAATTCAGCAACAATGGTTCGGATTGTGTCTGAGGAGGAAACCGACACTCTAATGCAGTCCGGGTGGAAGTGGTCCGTGTCCGAAGGTTCCGCCTATACAGTTTTCCGTGATGGAAACACGAACCCTCTAAAGACCCACAGCGACATCTGGACCGGAAATGACTGTTTGGAGTCAGTGTTCACGAATAAAGGAGCCACTAATACGCCCCCCCCCCCCCCCCCTTTTTTTTATTATTATTATTTTTTATTTAACACTTTTATTTGCCACAAAGCAAATTAACAGATCAAGAATGGGAAAATATTACAGAAGCGTAATACAGGAATACATTAGGCGACATGGTGGAATGGTGAAACAGAACTAATGCAAATATCTGAAACAAAATAAACAAAAAGATTCAGGCATTTGAAGTGTAATGAAAAAAGAGAAACAGAAAGAAAAATATGTAATAAATAAATGAATAAATAAATCTGAAGGGACAATAGAGCACAAAGGACTAAGGCAAGATACAATTAAAACAGCAAGGACTTAAACAATGTAGAATAAAGTTATCTGGCTTTTTGGGCATATTTACAACATACTGTAGAGATTTGTAATACTTGATAAAATCATATATAAACAAATTAAAGAAGGGGTTTGTGTTTTTCCACTTGCAACAATGAATATGAAATTTACCAAATAATAAAATAAATAAACAATAAGGTTAACAATATCTTTGACGCTTACATCTAATGAATCCATAAAATAAATAGTGTATGTGATACTTTTCAATTTTTAAGGACAACCAACTGTAAATATCAGCCCAAAAGGAAATGCTGTGTGAACATTTAAAAAACAAATGTTCAATGATTTCAGCTTCAGAGGAACAGAAAACACAGGAATCCACAGCAAAATCAAATCTTTTGTGCAAAAAATCATTTGCAGGGTCAACTGAACATGCAATTTAGAAATGAGTTTCCTTTAGTTTGGGAGCAAAATGTTTGGCGCATTCTGTTGCACCTTCATCCCAAACAACACAGCACCTGACGGTAGTATTACAAGGGCTCTAGAGGGTCTGGATGCCCTCTCCAGTGAACTGGCTGAGAACTCCGGTATTGACGATCCCCTCACCAAAATGTTTGATGATGTGTTTGGTAAATGGTCTGCACTAATACAAACTGTGGTTCTGTCTGTGGGGGTGGGGATTGCCTTAACTGTGGTGTGTGGTTGTTGACGTATCCCCCTGCATTGGAGGTCTCATCCTTCGCTGGATCGACGCGGCCACCACCAACATAATGCTCTACCAGGGGATATTTGCCTATGGCAGGGAAGAAGATGGGCCTCACTAGAACAAATGTGGGAAACTGGTGGCGACACTGATATTGAAAAGTACTTAGGCCTCACTGATACTTAGGTGAACGCATTATGATGTATATTATGAAAATCTAGCTGAAGAGTAATATGTTGATGCTAAGGTGGAAGTACAAAGTATCATATGATGTTCTTATTTGCTGAAGCTGCCATTCTATTAACCATAAGCTTGCAATGGACGTATGTGATTGATGTCGCATATACAGGGTGGGGAAGCAAAATGTACAATATTTTGAGGCAGGGATTGAAAGACAGTGTATGACCAATTAGTTTATTGAAAGTCATGAGAATTTATTTGCCACAAGAAAATTTACATAATAGAAGATGTTTTTATTCTATGTGTCCTCCTTCTTTCTCAATAACTGCCTTCACACGCTTCCTGAAACTTGCGCAAGTGTTCCTCAAATATTCGGGTGACAACTTCTCCCATTCTTCTTTAATAGTATCTTCCAGACTTTCTGGTAATAGTTTTGCTCATAGTCATTCTCTTCTTTCCATTAGAAACAGTCTTTATGGACACTCCAACTATTTTTGAAATCTCCTTTGGTGTGACGAGTGCATTCAGCAAATCACACACTCTTTGACGTTTGCTTTCCTGATTACTCATATGGGCAAAAGTTTCTGAAAAGGTATGGATAATAGTGTTAGGTATGATTATGACATCAATATATGTTTGGTTTCAAAACAATTGACGTAGTGTCTGCTGAGAAAAAAACAACTAAATGTTCACTGTAAATTTTGCTTCCCCACCCTGTATAAGTAACAAAAGCTCTTTGATGAATTAAATGATATAATAAATGTGTTTTGTTGATGTTATAAATATGTTTTCATTGAACTCAATCCTACCACTGAATGCCATTACGTTAATCAACTGATAATGTTTTACAGGGGGAATATTGCATGGGAATTATTCATAATCACTGAATAAATCTGAATCATTTTAGTTGATTTTTACATCATCATGAATATAAATATCTGTGATCAATTTTATATAATTTTTAAAAAAAAAAAAAATATATATATATATATATATATTTTATATTAAAAAAATGTATATATACTTTTTTTTTTTTTTAAGTTTTTCCTTCATTTGTTATTTTTGTATTGATTATAATCTGATTGTTTTGTCCTTTTTTTCTCTTCTCATTTGTTATTGATTATAATTCGATTTTTTATTGTGATTCCAAAAAATAGAAAATTTAAAAAAAATGTAAAAATAATAAAAATATTTCTGGAATCTCTTGATTTGAAAGTATATTTACTGAGTATAGTCTAAACAGGAGGGATATGTTAGAAAAATGTAATGTTAGGCTATTAGACTACATCCTGTAAATACCAGGTGTCCAGAGCACGAGTCATGGATGGGTTATGATGACATATTCTGTAAGAATGCCCGGACAGATCCACTCAGGATATGTCGACCATTTCTTTGCTATCTGCTTGTTTTCCATCCAGTTTGGGACCAGAGCGGCCTGCTGCCCTTGAGGAGATCAGACCATGGTGTAGGTGGGAGAAGAGTACAAACGTGCTGACTGAACCCATGCATCACTGTGTTTTGAATACCTAAGCCAATGGTGAACTTGATCTACGTCATTATATTTGTACACTTGGTCCAATGGTTGTAATACTCATGTTCTTTCATCAGATCTTAAACATCCTGTTGTTAGTCAGTCAGCTGCTGCCTCTCACTGTATGTACTTGACTCCTTGCAAGTAAAATCTTCTGATTCCTGAATCCAGAGACTCTGTCTTTTTTCTCAGCGTGTATCACAGAATTTTTCTATCACAGGACACCAAAGATAAAAAGAAAAACATTTTTCCCTCAGGGCGGTTTCGATGTTAGGTAAAGCAACTGTGCTAAGGATCCACTAATATATGGGTTAAAACAGTAGAGTGGAGTTGAACAAATGAAAAAAAAAAAGAAAATAAAACAGAATAACAAAGAAAACAAGGAAAGAAAACTACAACAAAATTTAAAAATTAAATAAAGTAAAATTCAATATAAAATTATATAAAGTAACATAAAATAAAAATATGAAATAAAAATTAAGTAATATAAAAGAAAATAACTACAAAAAAACAAAACACAAAAAATTAAATGCTACAATAAAATAAAAACACAATTTTATAAAAAATTAAATATATTAAATAATGTCATAAAAAAGTGAAATTGGATAAAATTAAATTCTCTGTTTAGAAAATATTTATGTGCACTAAAGTTAATGATAAAATACTGTAACGATAATGATATTGGATTTATTGTGGCCGTGGTCCTGGTTTTGTAGGTTCCTTTACAACATTATAAATACACTGAGATGAAGTTGGACAGAAATGGCTGTTGCATTTGTTTGTTCCATATATTTTCATTAAATCATTTCTGACATATTATTGTGCCGTAGAAGAGCTGAAACAGAAGAAAGTTACATTTGCTCATTTTCATTGGTATCATTTCTGTATCTGTTCATTTGTTTCTGTTCATTTCGACACACCGTTAACAAACACTGATTGTAAAATGCTGATTTCTGACTAAAATCATTGATTAAAATTACTAAAGATGCTGGTGTTTACTGTGGTTGTTCATGTTGCGGTGTCTTTGGAGGAAAAACAACAGGGGCCTGTTCCAGAAAGCGGGTTATGTGAAAACTGCCAGAATGTGAGACCTGAGATGAGGGAAACTCAGGGTTTTCTGTTCCTGAAAGAGAGGTAAGTCAAACCCTGAGTCTGTTACCATGGTAACTTACTCCGTGAACATAACCTGCTGGCTGGCAGGTTTTGTTTAAGAAACCCCGAGTTTCACCTGACTCCTCCCACCTGAAACAAGCTGTTAGACATGGATTGTCCGGACATACGCGATCCCAAAGATTTAAAAGCACAGTTAATATGCAGTGATTTACGTCAGGAGAGGATTTTCAGACCTTGAATAGACGCACTATCCTTTCCTGAGGAATATCTAAATGACACCTCATGGAGTGTGTGACATATTCCCTCAGTTGTGTTGACACTGTGTTGGTTGTTGTTCAATGGTGACATCTGGTGGACATAAAAATCATTGCAGGCTGCCTGGATACAGAGACTGGAGTGTGTTGCTTCAGTGGGCAGACTGGACACCAAATGATAAATTAAAAGTGCTAACTAAATAAAAGAAAGGTGGATGTATTCCAGTTTATTTGAATATAACTGAAATAATATGACATACAGTGTGTCAAATACAGAATTGACAAAAATATATTGTTGCAAGGAAGTATGAGTGAAAATGTGAAATTGAAGTGAAAGTTTTGTACAAGTCATTTTGGACATTGGAGTGCTTGTGGACTTGTTAATGAGGGGACAAGGCAGGGGTTATACATTTTTATTGAGGAGGAGAACTTTTTGCAGTAAGGTGGGCACAAGGCGATTTTGTGTCTTTGACATCAGTTCACCTGCTTTGGAGATGATTACATTTATGATTAATCAGGTCAGTGTTGAAAGATCCCAATATTGGAAGCGCCAAATCCCTAATTACTATCAATTGTATTCATATTTATGTCATGTTTGTCTTTCTCAGATTAGATGTGAAAATGACTGTAACCTTGAGGGTCATACTTGGGATAGATGATGCTTCAAAATGGACTCTGCCTTCTGAAATACCAGACGCAGTGGAACAACTTCAAGGAGAGATTCAGACACAGTTTGGCTTATCGGAAGCATTTAGGCTGCAATACCAAGATATCCAGTTTGACCATGACTTTGTAAACTTGACAACCACATCTGAAATCAAAGACAAGAGCCCAGACCTCAGAAACCAGCCACTCTGCTTCAGTCCATGAGCCAGATGTAAGCACTTCATTATGCTCTTCATCTTCCTCTTTAGCAGACACTGATATACTTTCCTTCCCTGAATGGTCTTCTTCAGGGACATCACTTAGATCTCAGCCATGGCTCCAAACCTTCCCAATACCTCAGTTTAGTTATGAGCTACAGATCCAACTGGAGAAGGCCAGTCGTGACTTTCAAATCAGTGGCACTCTCCTGAATCCAAACTCCAAGCTGAAGTCAGACATTCTTGAGAGCTTGGCATCAGAAATAGAAAAATACAAGGTGTATCCTTCAAGTTCAGAGTTTGATAAAGTTACTCGGGCTTTAATTACAAAGCATCCTTGTTTAAAGGAGCAGGGATCTGTTTCTGGCTTCTACAGCTGGAAAATGAGTTTGAAATACAAAATGGCAAATTACTGCACAAAACTACGGAACACTGACTGACCCTGTCCCTGAAAGAAAAACTTGGCAACAGAAAAAATCCAAGCCAGGTGAAGAAGCCACAAAAGGCAGAAGTCAACTACTGTCCTGATTATCCAGCAGGACGAACTGAGGACAGACCTGAGCAAGAAAGGAAGCATTACTGTCAGAGGTCAAGAAGAAGAAAAAAGAGAAAATGGACACCACCTTTGCCTACAGACGACAGGAAGGCCTTCAAGACGCGCCTTTCACTGCAGAGTTTAAAGACAGATGGCCGGCCCTCTGTTCACAGGATGAGGTGAGTGTGGCTGATTTGTGAAAATTCATCTCTGTTCTTATTCACCGTTGTTAAAATGTATTTTATGAAATGATGACTCACAGTAAACAGTAAAGGTGAGTCATCCATTGTTTATTTTCCAGAAGTCATTCAGTATGTTTGCCTGTTACGTAGCAAGTCTTAAGATCTTTGGAATGTCAAATAAATTATACATTTTATAGATACACACACACTGTGTGTAGATCCAGCAGTGGTTCTGTGGATGTTGGTGAATGGTAAGAACAACACCCATAACATGGTTGAGAAATGATGTTGGCTTTGAGCTCAGCATGTGTTCTGATGTTCCATATTTACTCACAATTCTAATTTCCCTTTCAACCACATATAATCATATATAATCAGTGAAAGGAATGGGAGACTTGAAACTAATGTAGCATTGTACTTTTAACAGAATAGAAAAAAAAAACATCCTCAGGTCCACTTCATGTGTATGTGGAAAACTGATGCCTTTTGTCACTCAAACTGTGTTTTAGGTCCAAGCTGGATTACCATTGTGCCTTTGTTGTCCACATTCATGTCCAAATTGGATCACTACTCTAACCAGCTGATGTTCCAGGGTGTTCAGAAAGAAGGTGGGGCAGCGGGGCACAAAGTCAGCAGCCTCATGGCAGCCATGGCCAAGGTTTGTGGTGGGTGTGGTCATATTAAAAGAGTCACACTACGTTTTTAGTTTGTGATTCTGATCTCATGTGGGCAGTAAATGTAAACTCCTGTTTAAAATGTGAGCATAAGCTTATCTTTTTATGTATTTTTCTTGTTTTGGACTTTTTTCATGTCCCAGCATTGAAACATTTGAGAGAATGCATCCTCAGAGCACTCGTCTACTTCAATGAAAAGCCACAACACCTGTTAAGGGAGGATTTGGTAAGACAAACCAATGTTCCTGATGACAGAAACCACAAAGGACCTCACATGCTCAGAACATTCCAGAGCTCTTTTTATTTGTTTTTATTTTATTTAGCCTTTATTTAACCAGGAAGGCAGGAAGGACTCACAGAGATGGGGGGGGCAGGAACACATCATCAGGTCCAGAGATGATCCAGGGAAAACCTGTGAGGACGTAACGCACAGACACTCAGGTCAGTAACATGTAGATACTGGGGTTTAACCAGAGAAGAGCCTGCTGTCGTCTGGAAGGAAAAAGAGCAGCCAAACTGAGACCGCACACTTTTTTTTTTTTTTTTTTTTTTTACATCACAACCTCCTGAGTTTTCTTTATTTTCTTAAATTTTTCAAAATGTAATTATTTTGAGATCTGGAATATTAAATGTTTTTGGTCAACAAGCTCGACTCAACTCCTTGGACTGCTGGTTATCAGTTTTTCCTACACAACATGATATGAACCTGCATATTAATTCCGACTAATTAATTAATTTTGTGTGTATGTATTTTGTATGTATGTTATGCATTTAATTTTATTTTATTGTAGTTTTGTTTGTTTGTTTGTTTGTTTGTTTGTTTTTCTGTCTCTTCTGCCCAGTTTTACTCAGTTCTGGTTGTAGTTATTGTTTCCATTATAATTATCACCATGGCTGATATTTTCTTGGGAGGGTCTTCGCCACCTTATTCTTTCTAGCCCCCTCCCATGTCATTTCCGGCATCGAAATGTGGTTCAAGGAAACTCATAATAAAGACAGTAGAATATCAAGTGGAGCTTCATATACTTTATGAAGTTACCCTTGGCAAAGCAAATTTATTCAGCACCAAAAGGAACCAGACCACCATTCTGCTGTTAGGATGATGGACGAGACAAGTTAGAGAGAAAAAAAAAGAATTAATTTTGAGTTACCATCTGGTTACAATGAATAGACTTCCAGACACACTGGAAATTCTCTCTCTCTCTCTCTCTCTCTCTCTCTCTCTCTCTCTCTCTCTCTCTCTCTCTCTCTCTCTCTCTCTCTCTCTCTCTCTCTCTCTCTCTCTCTCTCTCTCTCTCTCTCTCTCTCTCTCTCTCTCTCTCTCTCTCTCTCTCTCTCTCTCTCTCTCTCTCTCTAAGGAAGGAGGGTAAAGAATGCCAGGGCAGATGCTGTAGTGGAGGTGCAGCGGTACATGACCCATCCACCACTGGAGACATCAGAAGATCACCTAATGTACTGTCACAACCATCAAAATGTGTCCCCTCATCTGTTCAAACTGACTAAAGCGTTTTTATGCACGTCATCATCATCATCTGTACCATGTGATCAGGTATTTTCCAAATATGGAGAAGCTGTAAGCAAAAAAGAAACCAGTTCAACCCAAAAATGGTTGAAAAAATTACGAATCTCCATAAAAATCTTTGAGTTGTCCCCATCCCACATGATCACCCCCTACCCAAGTTCCACAAGCTCACCCACCCTATGCCATATTTTCCCAGCACTCGGACCTAACGCCTTCATCTGTCTACATTCAACAATCTTTATTTGTAAACAGAATATAATTTTCAGTCTTTGTGCATCAGTCAAACAATTAAATCCCAGAGCGACAGAAACTTCAAAACAAAAAGTCTTTTCTACAGATGTAAGCTAGTTTCTTTAACATTGTGTGTGTATGTAATTAAAGCTCCCTGTCAACCTGTCTAATTTAGTGTTAGCAGAGTACTTCACCAGCAGAGGGCACTGTAACTGAAGCTTTGAGGAATGAAGCCATTTTTGAAACAACTGGCTCAAGTGGTTCAGTGCTTCATGAAAGCTTCATTTGCCCATCGGTACAGGCTGAAATCACATGGGCAAGGAACGCAGACATCTGAATCGAATCGAATAGGGTACAATAGATTACAAAAGAATAGAATAAAATAAAATAAAATAGAATAGAATAAAATAGAATAGAATAGAATAGAATAGAATAGAATAGAATAGAATAGAACAGAATAGCCTTTATTGTCATTATGTGTACAATGAAAGGCTTTGTGTCCTTTCAGTCCCCACCTGTCCTTTCAGTCCCTACCTGTCCTTTCAGTCCCCACCTGTCCTTTCAGTCCCCACCTGTCCTTTCAGTCCCTACCTGTCCTTTCAGTCCCCACCTGTCCCACTGTCCTACACTTCCTCAGACATAGCTGATTGATGAATGTTTGTTTCCTTGTTGGATCCATCTTCTGGTTCCATATATTGCTCTTGTCCAACTCTCTAAACCTCCACATGTTGAACTCAGCTCCATCTGACATCACCTTCAACCACCAATATTTCCTCCAAATCCCATCAAAGCTCTGATGCAGTTGGATCCACTTCTATATCATTCATACACATAATAGTGAAATAGTGCCTTTAATACGTATCCAGCTCCGTAGAATGACCAAACATGACCTCTGACCTGAACTCACTTGAATATCATGGTGGAAAATCCAGTCAAATCATTAGGTTGGACTTTTCAAATCTAACAGAACATTCTGGTCCATCTTGTAGATTCTATTGTGTAAATCTGTTCAACACACTATCCATCAAATCTACAGGGGTTGGACAAAATAATGGAAACACCTTCACCTCAAGATGATAATGCCCCAATCCATACAGCTAGAATTGTTAAAGAATGGCATGAGGAACATTCTAATGAAGCTGAGCATCTCTTATGGCCAGCACAGTCCCCAGACCTCAACATTATTGAGCATTTATGGTCAGTTTTAGAGATTCAAGTAAGACGTCGATTTCCACCGCCATCGTCTCTAAAAGAGTTGGAGGGTATTCTAACTGAAGAATGGCTTAAAATTCCTTTGGAAACAATTCACAAGTTGTATGAATCAATACCTCAGAGAATTGAGGCTGTAACTGCCGCAAAAGGCGGACCTACACCGTATTAAATTATATTTTGTTGATTTTTTAAGGTGTTTCCATTATTTTGTCCAACCCCTGTATCAGCTGTAGAATCTGCAAGGACTAGCATCTGTCTGCCAAGTGTGCCTAAAACGCACTATTTCTTCCATTTGATACGTATGATTAGGGCTGACCTTGATTTACAAAAATAAAATCAAATTAGAGCAGAAAAATAAATCAATATATAGAATATTTAATAGTTTGATTTATAGGTGTGCATTTTACGCACACTTGGTGAAAGATGCTAGTATTTTTGAACCTTTAACCTAGCGCCAAAAATAATAATGTAAATTAACCGATGTTGGAGTTAATCATTGACATATGCCAGGCTGCAAAAATCAAATAATATGTGTTCCACTTTTTATTTAGTATATTGGAAAAAAATAATTTTTTTTGTTTTTTGCATCCAAAAAAAAAAAAGGTTTGTTTACATTACAAACACAGCATTTAAAGGGTTAAAAAATGTGACAATTATTGAGTATTTGGTATTTTTATTTACGGCTCAAGTTGTTGAAATAGAAAAAAAGTGTAAAAGAATTAAAAACAAACTGTATGAATTTTTTTTTTTTTGACATTATTCCACAAGTGTGCGAAAAAGGCACACTTGGTGCTTAGTGAGGGCCTTGCTGGACGGGATACCGAAGGGTTAAACATAATATGTGTGCGAAAATGCAGTTGTGTGTAATTATGATCATGAGTTTATAGGGTGGAGTAAAACAGTCAGTGACAGGATGGCAGAATTTTACAGTAATGAGTGTAGAACACCTGGTTCAACGTCCGGAATGGAGATCTAAAAAGTATAAAAGGGAATGTAAGACTTCATTAAACAGTAAGTTCATGTTCTTTGTGTTTGCTGCTTACCATTCAATAAAAACTGCTGCATCAGACCTCTGCAGACTCTGCCTCATCTTTAGACGACCAGTGATTAGGATCATAGCTCGAACCTAGACGAGTAGCCCAAGATTCAAATAAATAATATAAAAGCCAGAAGAGTTCCACAGCCATCTATACCGACTGCAGGGACACATCATTTAACTTTAATGATATTTACTGTGTGAAGTACCAGCTGCACCTCTAATCTGTGCGGTAATGAAAAGCTCAGATGAATGTGTGTGTGAACATGTGTGTGTGAACATGTGTGTGTGAAGAGGCAGGCAGATATGCTGACTGACAGTACAAAGAGGATTGTCTGTCTGTTTCGCAGTGAGAGGCTAATCCGGAGTGCAGCTCTCTCTGATCCCGTCTCTGCGGCTCCGTGAGCTCTCCTCCTCACTCTCTCCAAGTCTCTGTGGACCGAGTGGACCTATCTGCTGCCTCCAACCTTCAAACAATCCTCAGGTGAGTGATGCACTGCAGCTTCTACTCAAATATTTCTGTACTTTTATTTACTTTTCAAATACCTGTCGTATTAGAGACTATAGTACTGTAACCTCATAGATCTGAGGCAATGGATGAGCAGTAAAATGTGGAAAATTCTGAAAAAAAAATATTAATCTTAACTGGTATAAGGATATGCAGTACACAAAGAGCCTATTGCCTTCTCTTAAGTGCATTTATTTGGCCAAAAAAAAAAAAAAAAAGTTGTTTAGTGTGTGCATGTGTCATAACAATGTATGCATTACACAAAGTTATGCTTTCCTCTTAATGACTGATTAACCTGTAGGCAAGACAATGTTAACCTGAGGCTGAAATGACTTTAAAATATTCTGGAACCCTCTTCTCATGATTAAGGCCTAGTGTGACTTTGGTTGTGATTGTGAAACAGTGTGTCTCCAGAAAAATATGTATCAGAAACACTGATTTACATCATCTGTAATGTCATTTATTGCACTGACATGGTCTGCTCTGTTTATTATTCAGCCTGTTATCATTGTTTTAGTCCTTCATCATGTTCATTTCAGTGCACAGTACAGCCTTTTGCATCATGGCCTCTGGAGGTGTTCATCAAATCACATATAACCAACTAATAATCAACAACTGTTAACATCACTTTAAATTCTGAAACTGTGTCATCCATTACACTGTGCAAACAACCCTAGAGAGAAGCTGAATATTCAAAAATAAAGTTCAAGTATAACTAAATTGTCTTATTTTAAGAAAAATAATCTTTCAATGGGGTCAACAAATTTTTCTTGGCTAGGTTTCTTAGTTGTCCAGTCACTGAACAATTAAAAAAAATCGCTTAATATCGTTAAACTGAGTAGTTGTTTAAGTTGTGTCACTTTTGAACTAATGAAAAAGGCCTCATCTCTCAACATAAAATGACAACTTGACTGACAGGAACAGTTTTGTTTTTAGGATTCATTGCCCTGAAACAGTGTATTTTTCCTCCCTTAAATTTATTTTTCTAAGTTAAAGACATTCTCATGTAAAACCCTTTAAGACTATTTAATTTTCTGTACAGTAGACGTTGATGTTGATGGACATCTCTCTAATCCTAGCATTTCCACTCTCTTTCCTCATTGAACCTCCTACCCCTGACCTCATCATGACTCTTTATGTGTCTGACCTCTTCTAAACTCAGCGCTTTCATCACTTTTGTCTCCATCTCTGTCACATATCTTCATTTCTTCTTCATAGCTCATAGTTTCCCTTCTTTCCAGCAGTATTTAGTTGACTTTACTCACCACCTGCTGATTCTCTGTCTCTATTTTCCTCCGTCTGGTCTTGTGTAACCTCAGCTGACCAACCCAGAATATCAGATAGAGTCATGTGTTGCACTATCGATGCCAACTCTAAGAAAGAAGATTAACCTCACCAACTGTTGCCATCACTAACCTGTCTGCTTGCATCCTGTGGTAACAAGGCTAACTCCCAAAGACACAACAATGTCACATATGTATTTGTAATGCAGTCTGAATAAATATTTGAATATTTTACATCTAGCAGGTCCATTTGAAACTGTGTCCTACTGTACCTGATATTATTTCTGTTATTCGTTTGACAGTTGAGGATTTGTTAGTGTGAATGGAGCAGCTGATCAGTATACTGGATCATAATCTGTATCCAATCACAAATCATTTGATCCCCTGAGCTGGTGGATATCCTGAGATGACCAATCAGATGGCTTCTATCTGCTTCTACAATTATCTCATCACACCGACTGTAGGCGTATTTTGTACTTGAGCGTCTGATAGACTAATGCAATTAGTAGTTTAGTCACGTGTGTATATATGGAGTGAGAACATATACATGTCATGAATTATTATCTTAAAGGTAAACCAGGTTATTACTGCCAGGCCATGATAACAGATTAATATGACTTCAAAACTTACACAGTTTATTTCTATAAAAAAGGTTATAACAGTATATTAAATCTATATATGTATATTTGTTTCAATATATTTATGTTTAATGTTAATATATATAAGGCAAAACAATACAATAACAATATAATTGTATATACATAAACATCATGGAGTGCATTTTTTGTATGAAATTTTTGAACAAGTTATTTTGATATAATAAATAAATGTATCTATATAATCGTTTCATAGGTAATATAAAATAAAATAGAAATAAATAAGTAATAAATAAGTACAAAAATAAGAAATGATAAAATTAATAGCATGTTTCACATGAGTTGTATGCCACTGTTATGAGCAAATGTTTTCTTATGACAACTAAAAAAACCATCTTGTTATGAGGTGTTTATCTTATCTTCTTATTGAAAAAGTAACATTGTTATTTTATGTTCTAATGTCAAATTACTCTTATCATTTATTTATTTGTGTGCCTTGCAGCAATATGTTTCCAAAATAAACATATATACAAATATATATATATAAAATATTTAATTTTGCTCATTTTGACTTACAGAACTTACAGACCTTTAGTTGATAAAATTATAGAAAAATGCATATAATTATAAAATATTTCTACATATTTTACATACATATACATTTTTTGCTTGTCAGTGCTTTTTCTTCTCAGCTCTGTGGTCCCACATGAACAAGTATAATCTAGTATGTGTAAAGTGGGGGGACATCATCATTGCTGTATCATTGGTCACAGGTAATACCCCAGACCTGTTACCATGGCAAACTCATTCACCCGTATGATGTCTGGCCGAAACACGGCTGTGATGTTGGCCAGCGTTGGAGCAGGAGCCCTGGCGTCTGGATACCTGCTCAGTGACATGACTGCTGCTGCTGAGAGGAGGAGGGCCTACCCACCCAGGTACTGGCCTGTTTGCAAAAATCTTGACTAATACCAATATTTCAAATGACAGTTTGCAGATGACAATAAGTGATGGTGCTTTACACATCTTTATTTCATTTTTGTACGTATTTATTTTCAACTGGGACAGTATCTACCTTCTTTAGCTACTGGCGGGGTGAGTAATGAAGAGCAGGTGAACAGAACCCAGTGCAAGTCCAAAAAAAGTTGGCAAAAACAAGTGTATGGGCTTCGCATAAGGTTTCCAGTGTAACTTGAATGACATGTTGTGATCAGTAACAATGGTAATGATCCATGAATATTTATACTGAATGGACTGTATGGAGTGATCATTTTGATTATGACTCATTGAGGAGCTGCAAGTTTTAGTAAGAAAATTTGTTTAAAAAAATGCTGTATGTCACCTTCACTGACAGTCGTCCACATCCCCACGACCCTCACAAGGACTGGACAGATTTGTCTGCATTTAACTCAAATCTAAGTTAAATGAAACTGAACAACAGACAACTTTATCATCTGCATAACATGAAATTCAGTATTTGATTAAAAAAAGAAATGGTAACACTTTACTTGAAGGTCTAGTTTATAATGCATTAAGTTCACATTCATAAGACATTATAATGTATTTATAATGCATTATAAAAGTCATTACAACAGTTTATGATCATGTACAACAACTTATACCAAGTTTAATAAAGTATTATAAGTGTAGGCATAATGTATTATAAATTCAGCTTTCATCATGTTTTATACCTCCACACCAAAGCAGTGTGAAGGAATTTATTTTTTTAGGTGGGGAACTTTTGTTAGGTTTTGTCACTGGTCTCTCTACCCATCTATTTTAGGGATTTCATATTTATTTTAAAAAAAAAAAGTATGTGTTTGAATTAACAAAGATTTAGGGCTGCCACATTATTTTTTATTTATGTATAAAGCAACATGTAACACTTCTATTTACTGTCTCTGTTCTTTTAATGTTTTTTTTTGTTTTTGCAAAATAAAGAGTTATTCAGAACAGTTTGATGTATAATTTTGGACTTACACTTTACTTAGAGGTAGCAGATACTGCTCATACGTCATCATACTTGTGTTATAATATCATACAACTGCTAATAACCTTAGACAGTGTTGTCACTTTACTAAAAGCTCTTAAAGTCCTCCTGTAATGTACTATTGATGTTTCTAAGGCATTGTTCAGTTTCAGAAACTACATGTCACAGCTGTTCTCTGTGTCTATGTAACTGGCCAGAGTTCTGATGGTTAGAACGTGTTACGCAACCCAGGACTGGAGATTCTTTCTTCAGACACTGTTGTCACTTTGGTATGGATGTAGAAAACATGATGAAAGCTGAATTTATAATACATTATGCCTACACTTATAATACTTTACTAACCTTGGTATAAGTTGTTGTACATGATCATAAACTGTTGTAATGACTTTTATAATGCATTATAAATGCATTATAATGTCTTATGAATGTGCGCTTAATACATTATAAACTAGATCTTCAAGTAAAGTGTTACCAACCAAACAAAACCCCAAAACAAAAACGATCACAGAATTATTTATATGAATGGAGAACAACAGTGTTCCTCATATCCTAATACTTGCTTTGATACTAGGAGGATTTATGTGTTGCAGTGCTATTCCTGTCATCATTCCTCTTCTCCTTTCTGATGTGTAGAAATGGTTATGAAAAATGAAATGGAAAAAAAATATGATTGTTGAAGTCACTTTTGTCTAAATGTTGTGCAGTGCTGACTTCCCCGACCTGAGGAAGCACAACAACTGTATGGCATCAGCCCTGACCCCAACCATCTATGCACGTCTGAGGGACAAGACCACTCCCAACAACTGGACCATAGACCAGTGCATCCAGACTGGGGTGGACAACCCTGGACACCCCTTCATCAAGACTGTGGGCATGGTTGCTGGAGATGAGGAGAGCTATGAGGTCAGTGTTTAAATGGTCGGCTTTGCAAACTGTTGAGTCTTAAAGGAGTGACGGTTTATTCCCATTTTATCAGGTGTTTGCAGAGCTCTTCAACCCTGTCATCAAGGACAGACACAACGGCTACGACCCTCGCACCATGAAGCATCCCACTGACCTGGATGCGTCCAAGGTTCGATGTCACTCTCCTTGTTTTCCCAGTTCTCTGTCCCATCCATCATGTCTGTCTCCATTCTTCCAACTTCTCTGTTTCTCAGATCAGCTCAGGAATGTTCGATGAGCGCTACGTGTTGTCTTCCCGTGTCCGTACCGGTCGTAGTATCCGTGGGCTGAGTCTTCCTCCTGCATGTACTCGTTCTGAACGCCGTGAGGTGGAGCGCGTGGTGGTGACGGCTCTGTCTGGTCTGAAGGGAGACCTGTCTGGACGCTACTACAGCCTGATAGACATGACGGACAAAGAACAGCAGCAGCTCATCGATGTTAGTACACCACTGCACACATACAGGGTGGGGAAGCAAAATTTACAATATTTTGAGGCAGGGATTGAAAGACAGTGTATGACCAATTAGTTTATTGAAAGTCATGAGAATTTAAATCTTCAAATCATATTTTACTGCATTTCTAACGGTCTTGTTGTCTAACTCAAGTTCAATTGCCATTTTTCTCATGGATTTGGTTGGATCCTTTAGGATTTTGGATTTGAGAGCTTTAATAAAAGCTTTGGTACGTTTTTTGTTGCTTCCTCCACTTCCAGACTTTCTGGTAATAGTTTTGCTCATAGTCATTCTCTTCTTTCCATTATAAACAGTCTTTATGGACACTCCAACTATTTTTGAAATCTCCTTTGGTGTGACGAGTGCATTCAGCAAATCACACACTCTTTGACGTTTGCTTTCCTGATTACTCATATGGGCAAAAGTTTCTGAAAAGGTATGGATAATAGTGTTAGGTATGATTATGACATCAATATATGTTTGGTTTCAAAACAACTGACGTAGTGCCTGCTGAGAAAAAACAACTAAATGTTCATTGTAAATTTTGCTTCCCCATCCTGTAAACACATAAACACATACTCATATGCAGAAACAAAGCCGGTCTCTGTTGACCCATGATAAATTCTGCCATCTAATACTCCCCTTGGTTCTTCTGTCCCTTCATTGATCAATCAGGAGCACTTCCTGTTTGATAAACCAGTGTCACCTTTGCTAACAGCAGCTGGAATGGCCAGAGATTGGCCTGATGCTCGTGGGATCTGGTAAGGCCAGGAGAAACTGTAGACTGGTACTAAAGCAGGGGTGTCAAACATGCGGCCCGGGGACCAAATCCAGCCCGCCAAAGGGTCCATTCCGGCCTGCGGGATGAATTTGTGAAATGCAAAAATTACACTGAAAATATTAATTATTTTAGTTCAGGTTTCACATTGAGACCAATTCAATCTCAAGTGGGTAAGATCAGTAAAATACGATTATAAGAACCTATAAATAATGACAACTCGAAAATTTTCTCTTCGTAAATCTAAACATTTTTATGTCATTTTACTGTATTTATACTAAAACAAACTATCATTTCTCATAAAAAAAGAATAACCTGAACAAGTATGAATCTGAAATGTCTGAAGTACCAATATTCAGTCTGTTATTAAATGTTCTGTGTATTTGTAGATCCACTGTGATCTGTAAGTTATAATATACATGTGTAAATGATAAACTGAGGTATAAAACTGTTAAAATTGCAATTATTTTTCTTAAGAAATTTCAGTTTGTTTCTGTTATTCACATTGTTTTAAAGGATAGTTCTTAGATGTAAACATTTTTATATGTAATTTTACTTTCTTCATTCTAAAACATGGAGAAAAGTTTGGAGTTAATATTGTCTGTATATTATTATGTTATTATTTTACTGGTCTGGACACTTCAGATCAAATTTGGCTAAATGTGGCCCCTGAACTAAAATGAGTTTGACACCCCTGTACTAGAGCTTTGACTGATTTTATAGATAATCTGTCAAATTCTAGTATCTTTATAGTATGTTCAGGATGTGTAGAAATACTAAGTGAAGAGGTGTGTCTTTGTGATTTGATAAAGAGTAAAGACTGTTGGGAGCTTCAGTCCAAATACACACTTCTGATGATCGTGATTAGAGGTAGGAGTCTCTGACTGACCCATGATATACACCACCCAGCCAAAAAAAAAGTCCATTTGCACAGACTCACTGTGGCATCCTTTGTGCCCCGCAATGTTTATGTGGTGTCATAATAAACATTTCACATAATTTAATATCCACTACTGCATACATTTTGTTTTGCAAAGGTCTTGTATGGATGATGGGAGAGTCAGACTGCTGAGTAAAAGCTTCTCCATCACATCGAAAGGATTCTCAGTGGGCTCAGGTCTTGGCTCTGTGGTTCAGGTCTGGACTCTGTGGTTCAGGTCTGGACTCTGTGGTTCAGGTCTGGACTCTGGTTCCGGTCTGGACTCTGGTTCCGGTCTGGACTATGTGGTTCAGGTCTGGACTCTGTGATTCAGGTCTGGACTCTGGTTCTGGTCTGGATTCTGTGGTTCAGGTCTGGACTGTGTGGTTCAGGTCTGGACTCTGGTTCTGGTCTGGACTGTGTGGTTCAGGTCTGGACTCTGGTTCTGGTCTGGACTCTGTGGTTCAGGTCTGGACAGTGTGGTTCAGGTCTGGACTCTGGTTCTGGTCTGAACTGTGTGGTTCAGGTCTGGACTGTGGTTCTGGTCTGGACTGTGTGGTTCAGGTCTGGACTCTGGTTTTGGTCTGACTCTGGTGAATCCTGGCGTTGTCCTTTTGTCTACATGGTCACTATTAAACTGATGGTTGTTCATGAAATGAGAGGCTACTTACTGCATCAGTTCAGATGAAAGGAACATATGAATGTGTGCAGTAATTATCCAGTGGCAGGATCTGAACTGTGTGTTTTCTTAGTTAAATGGAGGTGTGGACTTTTGTGTCAGGCTGTGCACACATTAAAGGTGGCTGACAATGGTATCATCATGCAGTGATATGATGACACACTGCATCCTGATGTCTGTGTCATTAAAGGACAAACACCACGAAAAAGGAAAGAAAACAAAGAAAACAAAAAACAGGATTAAAATGTTTATTCGCTGCACTGTGGTGCCAGTTTTACAGAGTTTGTACCTGAGATCCGATAGGGTATAAAGTTGATTCAGTGGCTCTTTAACACAGACTCTCAGCCTGTGTGTGTCGAGTGTCTGCATGTTTTAATCAAAACAAAAGAATGATATTTGGTGTCAATAATAATGAAGGATCAGGTCAGAAACCCTGATCAAAGCTGATCTGAGCCTTCCTTTGGGTTGTGACTGTATGTTGTTGCCTTTAGGATAGAGATACAGATATTTACCACAATGCAGAACAAACAGGTTCAGAAATTATTCTACCCCCCACCCCCCACAAAGGGTATTGTTTTTGGTTCAGCTTGTTTGCTTGTTTGTTGACACTTTGGCGGCAAAACTATTGGTTTAGTTCATACCAAATTGGGTTTATAGATTGCCAGTGACCCAGAATAGATGTCATTACATTTTGGGAAAGGTAGGTCAAAGTTCAAATTTTTTAATGATTTTTTAAAAAAATCTTTTCATTTACTTGAAATCAGTGAAATGTGTGCAAGGGGCGGGGTTTGTTGTGCCTGGCACCACTTGTTCTTACTGCTACCAACCTTGCAAATGTTTTACTGTAATTTGGAACTCGATGTGGTGTTTGTTGTTGTTGGTTGGTTTGTTGCTTGTTGTCTGTTTATTACTGCTGCCTGTGAATCAATCCCTGGGGATTATAAAGATACTTTGAACCAAGAACCTTGAACTTCATATAAACTGTCTGGGTCAAAAAAAGTCACATGCAATATTTGGTTGGTGTGCTTTTAGTTTTCATTACAGGACACATCACTTTTTTCCACATAATGCTTATGCAAAGTCACGATAAGTGTTAGCTTTATCTCTGTTCAGAGTTTCATTGATTTTTCATCCACATCTTGTACTGATGATGGTGGGGTTGAACTGATGTGTAAAATCAATCAATCAATCAATCAATCAATCAATCAATCAATCAAATTTTATTTATATAGCGCCAAAACATAACAAAAGTTCTCTCATGACACTTTACATAGAGTTGGTCCAAACCAGACTCTGAAGCCAGTTTACAGAAACCCAACAGAATCCTCCAGGAGCAAACACTAGTGAGTGGAGACAGAGGAAGGAAAAACTATCTTTAACAGCAGAAACCTGGAGCAGACCCAGACTGAGGAGGATGGATGAGTGACAGGACCAGTTGGGGTTAGAGAGAGTAAAGGAGGAGAAAAGAGAGAGCGATAGAGAGAGATTGGGGGAGAAGGGGGGAAGTAGGGGGAGATGCATGGATGCAGTTGATGCACAGATAACTGAACTAGAACATCTATGGAACAATAGAATAAACACTATCATAATTATATGGATAAGTGAGTGATGACAATGAAGGAGAAGAGAGGCAGGAGCACAGCAGCAGGTGCAGAGATGATCCAGGGAAAAGTCTTCTCCATCACATCCCAGATTGTTAATGGGGTTCAGGTCTGGACTCTATTGTGGCCAATCCATCTGTGAAAATGTCTCATGCTCCCGGACCACTCTTTCACATTTTCAGCCTAATGAACCCTGATTTTCTCATCTTCAAATATTATCAGGGAAGAAAAAAATCCACTGACATTCAGCCCAGATCATAACACTGCCCCCACAGGCTTGTACTGTAGGCACTAAGCATGATGGGTAATCACCTTATCCACCTCTCTCCTCACCCTGATGCACCCATCATTCTGAAACAGGGTCAACCTGGACTCATCAGACCACAGGTGGTACAGGGGGTAACTTTTTTTTTGGCTGGGAAGTTCATATCATGTGATACAATATAAGGGTTTGGGTTAAAGTTAACTGGCTTTATTGTCTCCATAGGGAAGTTCAGTCTTTGCATTTTACCTATCCAAATACACACAGCACCTAGCAGAATTGAACATGCAACCTTCTAGCTGTAAGTGCTACCTGCCTAATAGATTGATATTGATATATTCCCATATCAATGTTTTGTCCCACCCATAATTATGACCAAAGACACAGTAAAAGAAACACAAATAATTTGCCAGTGGATGCCCTTACATTAAATATTTCTAACAATGCAGAAAACTCTTTAGAGCAGATAATGACGACGGGGAGCAATGGCATCTTTACCTTGAGAGTTTGCCTTTGTAGAGATTTTAGAAATACTGTTTGATGTAAGAGTACAATGATCATCCAGTCTGATAGGTTGGAGAGTTTAACATGACTGGAATGAAGTGGAGTATGCAGTAAATTAGTTGACACTGTATTTGATTTAATGTCATGCAAAAACAGATTAAGGAGGAAAACACTCTTAAAGTCCATGAGATGTGTCTTTTATTTTGCTTTACAAGCAAAAAGATGGAATAAAAAAGTACATATATTCTGAGAACTGATGTTAATAAGCCAACCCTACGGGCATCATACCTGCAATCTGTCTGTAGTTACCCAGGTCTTATTTTTAGTTCTGCAAATCCTTGCAAATTGCTTTTCTTTCTTCCATTTTTTCACCACCCCTTCCCTCTATTCTCTTTCTACGTCCAACACTTTAACACAAAAGGCGTTTGGTCTGTTAATGTGCAATTTGCCATTTACAACTGGATCTGTTGTCTACATTGTCTCAGGCACAATAATGAGAAGAACTTTTTGATCTGGATCAATGAGGAGGACCACACTCGGATCATATCTATGGAGAAAGGAGGAAACATGAAGAGAGTGTTTGAAAGGTTCTGCAGAGGTCTGAAGCAGGTATGCATGTCTCAGTGATAGCTGCTGTTTTTATGGTTCAGTGCGCATCTTAAAAACACGCTGGTGTTTATCTGCAACGGAAAAGCATGCAGTAAATCTCAGAGCAAGTATTGCAGATAGTTTAGAGCATCAGAAAAAGAAGGGTAGCTATTATTGCAAGCATTCATAACACTGGTCTGCAAGCAAAAGGCTTCCAGAATAAAAGTAGTTCAACTTTACCTACTTTCAAAGACTTAAAAAAAAAGTCCAAAGTGATGGTTGGCTCAAGTTATCAATATACAATAATAAATCAAATATTGAAATTTTATATGAAGTAATGAGAGAACGATTATTAATTGAAAGGATGTATGTGTCTGAGCTACGGGTTCTGACTCCAAACATTTGTATAATGTTGAACATATTCATCTGTGCTAATGTTTGGATAGAACGTGCCCTCTGTGACATATTATACACTTTGTTACAATTCATAAGCCACCATGAGCATTGATCTAAGTCACATGGAGCAGCTTTTATCACTGTCAGTGTGTGATACTTTTATCAAATTGTCTCATATTTTTTACCTGATGAACCAGAGGTGGAACCAAACTGTGTAAACAACAGATAAGAGACAAGAGACAAGCCAAACAGTGCCACGTACAGACTGAAAAACTGTTGTTTGAACTGATGTTTTCAGTGACATTTCAGTTCGTATTTTCCTAATACATTTAGTTACAATAAGTCAGGAGACTTCTTTTGTTTAATCCTTGCCAGGGTGACACTTCAGATAGAAGGATTCTTTCAAACACAAGATTTATGTACATGTATCGACATAATAAAACTTTGTCATTAAATATTTTGGAAACATTAGCCAATCATCAGTTTTATCATTTGTTTTCCAGTTCATTGTTAGAACTCCTTGACATATGAAATGGAGGACTCAAATGCACAACTCATAAAAACTTAAGATTTTAACAAAAGTATTTTAATAATAAAAAGGGATTAACAAAAAGCGCTCACAAGGAGGATATAAAAAACTACAAACAAATCTCTATGAAAAACACTTTACAGAAAAACTTGAAACATAAAACTGACAAACATGGAAAAACCTGGTAGGCAGCTTGACATGAAACACCATGACAGAATCAGACAAACTGGCACAAGACAAAGGGAGACAGGACTATTTCTACCTGAGGTAGGGGAACACAGGTGACAACAATCAGGGGTGGGGCTAACAATCCCACTGGAGGGAAAACACACAAAGGGTCAGGGTCTGAAACAAAAGGGAAGAGATGTGTACAAAAAAAAAAGACCAGGAAGTGCAAAACAGGACCAAATGTGAACGACTCGAACTGAACATAAAGTGATAAATCAAACAAAGACAAAACACTGAAAACCAAAGACGAGACATGAAACACTGAACATTAACATAATTAACACATCTGACAAGACATGGCATTCATCTTATCAAAGTATGTAAGATTTTGCCAATTTTATCTCGAAAGTAGACAATTCCCAAAAATTTGGAGCCCAGTTTAATGGGTTGAAGTACCCCCCTGCAATTCAGATCCAAAGCCATAGGAAGTGAAGTACCCACGGACAGCTGCAAAGGTGTCTTATGTATCAATTTTCTCAAGACAAAAAGCAATGGACTAATTCAGGAAAATAAGATTTGCATATTTTCAGATTTTATAGGCTGAAATTGGTGTTTCCTGTATCACCATTTGGAGCTCCGTACATGGATACAGAATATTTGAATGTGAGATGGATGATTTATGAGTTGTTTGATTCAGTATCTATCATATAGATCAAAGTGTGGACTGAGGCTGAACTGAACAGACTTATCACCTGCACCACCATCCTCAATTATCCATATGACTGTCCACAATACAGATTTTTTAAAAACATATTTTTTAAATTTCAAGGCCAATTTGCATCATGTTTATGTTTATGCATTTGGCAGACGCTTTTTTCCAAAGCGACTTACAGGGGAAAATGTTCATATGTGACATTGTGCATATAATGTACACATACTGTAAACAATAAATTGAGATTACAGCTATAGACTGTAAATACAATAACATTTACATTTTATTTTTGTATTATCTTAATTTTTAATTTCATCTTTAGTTTCAGGTTTTTCCTCACAATCTGTTTTACTGTCAGAAGAATCATAATCATAATGGGAGAATAATACAAATCTGAGAAAATAAATAAATAAAACCCTAATAAAAATGATTAAAAATTTTACATAATGTAACATTAACACTTTAAAATGCATAAAAATGTCTCCTTTGCCTTTTGCTGCAGGTGGAGCAGCTGATTCAGGAGCGAGGCTGGGAGTTCATGTGGAACGAGCGTCTGGGTTACATCCTCACCTGCCCCTCCAACCTCGGAACAGGACTCAGGGCTGGGGTTCACATCCGCCTGCCCTTCCTCAGCAGGGTAATTTCAATGATTTCAACAATATCTAGTCCTCATTATTTATTATTACTTATTTTAATTTCTAAAAAGGAATATTTACTATTCCCAATGTAGGACCCTCGCTTCAAAAAGATCCTTGAAAACCTGAGGCTACAGAAGAGAGGAACAGGAGGTGTGGACACGGCTGCTTCTGGAGATACTGTTGATATCTCTAACCTCGACCGTCTGGGCAAATCAGAGGTAAGAACTGTACAACTGAACATAAGAGCAACAGAAATGAGCAGCAAAGAGCCAGTCAGAGAGACCAGACACGTGTGGGCTGTGAACACCCAGGCCCCCTGCTGCTCTGTAATCCAGGCAGGTATTGGCCATTCCAGGTTAACCATCTCCTGTAGTCTGAGCTGACCTCCCGTCCATCTCCTCTGTGCACAAACCTCAAGTACTTTCAATGACTATAGATGGCTAGCATTAGAGTTTTGGTTTGGGTTACAGTTTTCCACTCAGGTTGGAGGATTTGTGCATTGTCTGACAGGGAATCCTGCCAGAAAGGGTGAACTCAGGGAGCAAAGGTCCAGTGGTGTGGGCTGAACATGTCACTACCTACTGTTGGAGGTTTCTTAAAGCTGTTCTAGGGCTTTTAGAGCCCATCAGATGCCAAAGAGTGAATGAGATGTGGGGGATGGGGGCTAGAATGCAATCCTAGTTAAAGCGGAATCAAGCAGGAAATCAAAAGTAAAGGTTCGTGGTTTAAACAACATGTTAAATCATCTCACTTTATTTTTCCCTCGCACAGTAACATTATGGTAGTGTCACAAAAAGCGGCAAAAATTCAACCATTTTAAAGTATTTTATGTTATTTCCAAAATGAAATGCCTGTTAGAAGTCCTTGACATATGAAATGGTGGACTCAAATGTACAACTCCAAAAAACTGAAGATTTTAACAAAGTATTTTAATAATGAAAAAGCGATTAATCAAAGGAGCTCACAAGGAGGATATAAAAAACTACAAACAACTCTATGATAAATGAAACAGAAGAACTTGAAGCATAAAACTTGATTAACATGGAAAAACCTGGTAGGCAGCTTGACAATAAACACCATGACGGAATCAGACGAACTGGCACAAGACAAAGGGAGACAGGACTATTTCTACCTGAGGTAGGGGAACACAGGTGACAACAACCAGGGGTGGGGCTAACAATCCCACTGGAGGGAAAACACACAAAGGGAGGAAGTCAGGGTCTGAAACAAAAGGGAAGAGATGTGTACAAAAAAAACCCAGGAAGTGCAAAACAGGACCAAACGTGAACGACTCGAACTGAACATAAAGTGATAAATCAAACAAAGACAAAACACTGAAAACCAAAGATGAGACATGAAACGCTGAACATTAACATAATTAACACATCTGATGAGACATGACAATGCCAGCATTGTGTGTCTACAGATATGCATAATATCAATTTTTTAAAACCAAAATGTGTTTCATATTAACTCCTTTAAATACACATATTACTACATCTGTACTGTAGTATTTTCAGGGTTCATTGTGCTTTACACTTATCAGTAGTAGTCATTAAACTGATATGTCTTTGTGAATATTTTTATTGTTTCAGTGAAGAAATTACAACAATTAGGGAGATGTAGAAAAAAAAAAAAAAAAAAAAATCCTGTATTTAGTAATATTTAAATCAAGCCACAATCTTTGACTTGCCTCTGGTGGTGGTTGTGGATCTTATAGAGCTGCCATCCACCTACCTTAACTTCTTCCCAATGAGGGAGAGTAAAATTCAAAGGCCAATGATAAATTACATCAAGTTTATATCCTTGGTTTACAGAAATGTCGAATGAGATCTTTTTTTTGGGCTTATCGGGTTGGGGCCGAGTTAGGTTTGGAAAAGCCTAAGAAAAGCGCTAAGAAATGGTCAAAACACAATGAGCTCATAACACAGTACACCGTAGCACATTTCTGTACGATGCAAATTCAATTGGAGCATAGACCTAAAACCACGCAACTTAACTGTTTTTTTTTTTTTAAATGACTCAGAGTCAAATCTGACTAAGAAATAAAGGGTCATGTAAAAAGTAAATACTTTTAATGTTGGAGTCTGTGTTGTGTTTGTTGACATTAGCTAACTCCATTTCTAAGCTAATGACTGTCTCGGTTGCTTCCAGGCTGTGCACTGATTTCTATGTAGAGGACTTGGGTTGGTTTTCGTACAAATATCCTTACGCTCTTGCTCCTCTACAAGTGCAGTATTCAACATTAGCTATTGTTGGCTTTGAAATGGAGTCACCTAACAAACAAATGTGCTCCCAACACAATACAGAGTCCAACACAAACTTCATGTAAAAAAAGAAAAAAACATTGAGCATTTGTCAGTGTGACATAGAGTCATGCTGAGGTTATGCTAAAAGTTGGGTGACTCTGAATAATGTTGTTTTTTAATGCTGTACGAACACATTCACAGGTGGAGCTGGTGCAGTTAGTGATCGATGGCGTAAACTACCTGATTGAATGTGAGAAGAGGCTGGAGAGGGGGCAAGACATCAAGATCCCCTCCCCCATCCCTCAGTTCAGGAAGTGAACCACATCACCTACTAAAGGAAACCTGGAATAGAGCTGGCATTCCAACCACCGGTCGAAAAAATGTTGGTCTTACATGATTTACGTGAGATGTAGAGCATTGTACCAACCTGTGCTTGAATTCTTAACCCAATAAATTGAAAATAGATTAAACCTGATGTGGTAGTTTTTGAGATCAGTGTCACCATGATTCCATAAAGTTATAAGATACACTAAATGTTGACTTGTTGCGGGTCACTAAATATGAAAAAGAAATAAAATTGTAAGTCAAATTCTAAATCCAGAACAGCAAAGTAGACATGAAAATATTAGTCCAGATCAGATTAACCCATTAAGACCCAAACATCCACCAGCTTTAACCTAAACCATCTACTGATATCTGTTGATCCAATAATCCTATCAATGCATGTGAATAATTGGTGTAAAATACAGTTCTTCATCTCTTCATGGTCATCAGATATGACCCATTTGGACGTTCAGAGGCTCCGTAGTTACCGTGGAAACACCGTCCTCTTCTACAACCTTGATTCACCAGTAAAACCCATGGAGTTGGATCAGTGACAGTGGATGGACACACAGGGTTTATGTTCAGTTAATGATATCTTTGCTGAAAAAGTCTTTTTCTTCAGTTTTCTCTGTTCTTATATAATAACCTTTGAATTAACTATGAGTTTTCATGAACATCTAAATGAAATATAGAAAATTAAACATAGGAAAATCATGATTGGTTAAAAAAAACAAACAAAAAAAATGCTTAAGAAACGTGAAATACAGAGAAAAATTCATTTGGGCACCGCCACCAAAGTAGCTCTGGGTCTTTATGGGTTAATTGACCTGCCATAAGATCATCAAGGAAATTCAAAACAAGATAATAAAACCAAGCTTTAATAAAAGACAAACGGGAAATTAAACACAAATATCTAGTCCCACACACAGAATTCCCACAATCTGTTCTGTTCATTCTTTCTCCGCTCAGACAGAGATGTTGTTTTCAGGGTCATGGAAGACTGCCAGGGCTAATAAGATGAAGCTTATCACACAGGGAGATCTGAAAACATTCCACCACCATCTCTGTCACATTTCCTGGAAATGCTGTTCCATGGCTCTGAAGGAAAACTGTGACATTTAACCCTGTAGTCCTGGTGAGAGGTGAAAATGATGCTGGTTTTTCATCGATAAAAGCTTGAAATTGTGTTTAACAGTTTGGAAGCCTTTTGTATTTCTACCAAATGATGTACTTTGTTTCATATGTCATGATCCAAGAGTGATGGCACAGAAAAGTTTGTGTCTACCTCTGTGTGTTGATGGGTTACATATACATAGATACTATTAAGGTGAGGTGATAAAGGTTGAATATGATACAGTATATTGAGCAGCAAGTGAACATTTACTCCCCAGAACTGATGTATGGAAACAACAAAATGGACAGGATCTGAGAGACCAAAGCCAAACTGTGACAGTGACGACAGGTCAGAGCATCTCCAAAACTTCTGATCTTGTTGGGTAATTGCATTGTGGCCCTTGTCAAAGCTGCTCAGATCCTCACACTGTCCATTTTGCTACTTCAAATACATCAACTATGAGGACGAAATGTTCACTTTCTCCTTAATGTATCCCGTTAACTGACAGGTACTGCTGTAACTAAATAATCAGCATTATTACCACTTCACTAGTTGGTGGTGACAGTGTTATGGCTGACTGGTGTCTATTGAGCCTCAAGTGACGAATACAGCAACATTGTGAGAATATCTGAGAACTATATAGTACATGTTAATATGCTGTTCCGTGCATGTTCTGTTAAAAGTTCAATCCTTTTGTTTAATAACCCTGATGATAAAGTAAAGTTAATAGCTATGCTATTCAATATGGCCATAATATACCATAACGTCTTGGATGCTTCTGAGCTTATGTGAACTTTGTGTTGGCTAAGTCACTGACTGTCTTGGTTATCTCCAACCTGTACACTGATTTTTACGCAGAGGATTCAGTTCAATTTTATACTTAGTTAAATGCCAACAAAGCACAGGACAGCCTCCAGCACAAACAACAAATACTCACACACATTCACAAATTTTACACATTCAACCTTTAAAAAGTATGTGTCAAATACAAAGATATATACACATTTTTTAAAACCATACATGTGACTGTTTTGTTGTTGAACCTCAGTATCTCCTTTGCACTAATTTCCTTATTACAACATCAATGAAATCTTTAGTAACTAATCACCAAAACACTTTATGATGTTGTGTACTGTTATGTTTGACCATCAAAACATAGAAGACAAAAGCTTTTCTGTATTCCATATTTGTATCTATCTATCTATCTATCTATCTATCTATCTATCTATCTATCTATCTATCTATCTATCTATCTATCTATCTATCTATCTATCTATCTATCTATCTATCTATCTATCTATCTATCTATCTATCTATCTATCTACACTACCGGTCAAAAGTTTTAGAACACCAATAGAGGGTATGTACGTGATGTCACCACTAGCGGATGTCACTGCGGTTCCACCCACTGAGTGGCAGAAAGAGGGAGATGAGTGACAGCGTTGGCTTCAGTACTGTCTAAACTGAAGAACAATATTGAATGAAAAATGGGGCAGAGCTGTTGTGAGATTGATTGTATTTTCAGGTTCTTAAAGCAGTGGGAGCTATCGTTTTACAGACACCGAAAGACAAAGAAAAGAGAAGGAGATGGATCCACAAATCCAGGAAACCAAACCTAGATCTGTGGATCCTGTTTGGTGTCAGCTAACATTTATTGATGCTGTATTTTTGGGTCCAATCAGACCTGAAATGACCTATTGTTTTGGCTAACGTTCCTTCTTAGTGCAGCTCTTGGTTTCATGATCAGATCTTTCACGATTTTTGTCTTCATTTTGTGATTGTGAACCTTGTGCTCCTACATGATTTGTAAACTAACTGAAACTGAGGCCAACCTAGTTTTACAAATACGGAGGAATTGGAGAATAAAGCTACGACGGAGTATTAGGACCACAGAAGAAAATAAAAACACTGGTCACTACCAGTATAAAGTCATAAAATATTGATATAAAACCTGTAATTTTATGAGAATAAAGTCGAATACAAAAAGAACCACCATGTTATGAGAATAAAGTTGTAGTTATAAAAAAAAATATCATAATTTAACAAAAATGTCATTCGTTTATGAAATTAAAGTTGTCATATTCTGACAATAAAGCCATAATATTACAAGAATAATGTCGTAATTTAAAAACACAATGTACTTAAATGATTTCAGTTTTATTCCATTACCATAAAATGTTCAGTATATTCTACTAATTTGTAAACAGTCAAAAGTATGAAAAAGTTTCAGTTGAATGGATTTAAATCACTAACTTTTAGTCATGACCACACCTTTTTATCTCCACATTGCATTGTGGGTATTGTGCATGTTGTTGAAAATATGTTCTTTTTCTTTACAGGGGTTCAGCGGGATTGTGCTGTTAGTGTTAATTTGGACTGAATGTGTGTATGGCAATGTTTATTGGCCTTTTTGTGTTTGTTTTTGTATTTTTGTACAGCTGCACCATGAGCGAGAGCCATAGGCCCAACAATGGCTTTACTGTTCATCTATGACTGACTCAGAACAATATAGGGTCTGAACTATGCAGAATCAAAAGTATTGTCTGTAGTGACTAATGTCATTGAAGTAACTTAATTTTAGTTTCCAAATGTATTATAATAAATTAAGATGAATCATTTCACAAAACAAATTATAATGCCATACTTGTCAATTTAAACGTACTTGGAATTAAGTCCAATGAATGGATGATATGAAGTCTAATGATTAAACAAAACAATTGACATTGCAATAAATTTTAAGTTAAATGAACTTGGCATTTACTTAAAATAACAGTTCCATCCAAATCAATTATTTAAGTTTAATACGTTCAAGTTTTCATTACTTGTTACTTAAATTTTTTAAGGCAATGAGTTACCTCAGAATTTTTTAAGTAAACTCAACTTATCCGGTCTTACAATGTGAAAGTCTGTACCTCAGTTGTATCTTAGTTGTTTCATTTCAAAGCCAATGTGGTGCCATGCAGAGCCAAAATTATAAAGATTGTATCACTGTCCAAATAGGCCTAAGTGTATGAAGTGGATGACTGCAGCCCAGTTTATCTGAACTGAAATCCACAACCAGAAGTGTTAAATATTCAGACTTTAGTGTTGGATCATAGGCTGAATAATCCAGGGGTCAAAGTTCAAGCTCATTACTGTCAGACTCCTGGAAGGACAGACGGTGGTGGCCGGTCAATGCCGCCATGCAGCCGGTTTCATCTTATTTACATGCTCAGACTAGACGAGGGATTACACAGTTTAAATAAAGGCATCCTGCCACGAGAAATTAGTGTTAGAATTATTTGGGTGAATGGACCCTTTAAACCGAGCCACTCAGAGAGGCCATGTACAAAGTGTGTTAGTAATGCTGCAGTTATTACAAACTGAACGAGGTAAAGATATATTCAACAGACTCTAAAATTGAACCTCTTATAAAGGATAGTAAATATTTAGACCACACTGACAGTCAATGGGAATGCTCTCATTGGCAGAATCATTAGCTCACATACACTACTTATACAAAGTCATCCAAACTTAGACTTTTACAGCTGCTAATAAAAATGACTGCCAAGGTCATTGCAAATATGTTTTGGTTAGTTTCCCTTTGACATCTCTGGGTGTGGTAGATTTGCTCTCACTTGGAACACTTAAAACATCTGAAGTGTTTCAGGTAACTGTCTGGCAAACAGACGATGAATATAGTTAACACTTTCAGTTCACATTAAGCAAACTTTAACTGACAGTGGAATTTCTTTGTAAAATGGATTCATGATGAATTGATATGGGAGACCAGGGCTGGTTGGCGCACTCAAAATACTATGCATAACATAATATATGATTGACTATTCCAACCAGCAGTAAGGAGAAGGTTAAGGTCTCAGCTATTAATATTTGAATATACTTCAGTGTACGCCCATGTTTCTAAAAATAAAATGCTGTGAATATGTAAACTGAAGCAACAATAAGCGATAGATTCCACTGGTCTACAAGTCAAATGCTTCAAGAATAAAAGTAGTGAAATTTTACCATGTGTGAGTCACTGATACAGATAAATCCAGACCTAAATGTTGGTCAGCTGAAGTTTCCAAGATACAGTCTGTGGTCAAAATGTGAAATTTGAGAATTAACGACAGAATGGGTTCAACTCCAAAGGAACATTAGTGTCAGAGCTACCAGATCTACTTCAAAACACTGTCTACACATGACAATACAATCACTTTACAGGTTCTATCAGTGGAACATTTATAAATCTATTGTATAAATGTACATAAATCAATATATACATATATATGTAATAACACTATCACACATTGAAAACATCAGCAAACCAGCACTTTGATCATTTGTTTTCCAATTAATCTTATTCAAAGATGTAATATTTAGCACATTTAATATTTGAAGCAGATCATTTCTTAAAAAAAAAAAACAAAAAACAAAAACAAAACAAAACTGTAGACCAGTGTTATTAGTAAGGATTCAATATTTAAAATTCGCACATAAGCTTTTGTTGGGTTCTGTTTATGCTGGGAGTTGATATTAGATCATTTTTTTCCTCAGCTGACTGTCTGACTCACCTACATCCATGATGACAGCATTTACAAAGTCTGATTCCTTTATGTGGAGGACTCTGACATTCTTATACAAAATCCTTACATTTACTCCGTAGTTCTTTAGTGTCTCTTTTACACTTCTTTACAACAATGTACAACACAGATGCCAAAACAAACTTCATCTGAGCACTTGTGTACAAATGTGTAAAAACAAATGTTAAAAGTGTGTGACACAGATATAGAGAAAGATTATGACATATACTACCTAATCAGGAGGGACACTTTAAAGAAATGAGAACATATATTGATACAAATACAATGAAAAGTGTGACACCCTAACCTCAGGGATACTTTGATGGCCTTCAGCGGGCTAAAAAGTGTTCTTGAAAAGTTGCTATGACAACTGTAGCCAAACATTACCCAACTTTTTATGTGGTCTAGTTGCAACTGCAGACTTACAAAGCAATTTAAAACTTTTCTGTTAATATATATTATGAAACAGATTTGGTTACTTCTGTCAAACAGTTGCTATACAAAACTTAGTTACACTGTGGGAGAATTTAATTGACTATTTTTTGGTGGAGCAATTAAAAAATAAATAAAAATTTTGATAGACATTAGACATGTATGGCTTAAGTAGTGTATTAATCATTGAGGGTGACTATGCAATGTTGCTAATATGCCCTCTCAATCAAAGGTTCAGAAAAGAGCCGTGTTCCAATCAAGCCCGGCCTCCCCTACAACTGAATAACACTGTGTCAACAATGAGCCATATCTGGTGGCCCCTCCCCACTCATGAGATGCACACATAACAATATACTGGTTCTGTACCAACAGTCTGAGGAATACTGGGGCTATAAAAACATACAAGGAAGTAGATCATGTCCATTTGAATCCAGACATCTGACAAGTTTTAACGTGCTGAGCTGAGACCCTGGACTCAAAATGAGACTGTGCTGGACTCTGCTTTTCATCTGTATGATGATATCAACAGGTAATTAACGACAACAGTAGATTTGCAGCACAGAAGCCAATTAATTAATACATAGATGATTTTTTTTGTTGTTGTTTTTGTTCTTGTGTAAAATGATTCGTCCTTTGCCTTCAGTGTGTGGTTTAAGGTGTTACACCTGCTGGAGCGCCAACCCAGGTGAATGCAACCAGATACGGGAATGTCCTGCTAATTATGACCGCTGCGCCACCTCAATAGGTATGGTTCACTTTCACTGCCCTACATTTTTTCTATAATCTCTGAAATGACAACTATTACTGCATCGCTGTCATTTGACACAACCATGTCCTTTGATTAAATGTTTGATTAAATTTTTTCTTCCTTTATTTAAATTGCAGTTGCAGACAATTTGATCACCAAAGAGTGCATGAGAAGTGATATGTGCAATGTAGTTTCTTCTGTGGGTATCAGATGCTGTTCTGAAGACACATGTAACGGAGCAAAACACATTGGAATCCATCTCCCTCTCCTCCTAGCGCCCCTGGCCATCATTACTCTCTTCATTTGAAGCCAAACATCTTCAGTTTCACACTCCCATCCTCATACATTGGATATAACTTTTATAATGAGGCAGACACCCAGTGGACTAAGAAGAATAAGAAAAGAGTTTTTTATTCCATAAATATGTAATTATGTGTATTTGTAAAATTACTTTACCTGTTTACCTTCTACATGTACTAAACTTAAACTGTTTTTACAGTTTTGAAATAAATAAATGCACATGTAAATGTTCTCTTTGTCCATATTGTTCAGAAATAATTTAAAGTCACAAGCAAAAACTGCTGAAATGCAATGCATTTAGTAATGAAACCAAGAACTTAATGACATTTCTTTGTGTAGTTGATTAGAGAAGGCAGCAGAGGGCAGTAGAGGAGAAATCAAAGGTAGTAAAGTGAGGATTGAGGGAGTCCAGACTTGACCAAGTGTGTCAAGACTCAGCCTCTCAAAATAAAATAAAATAAAATAAAATAAAATAAAACAAAATTCAATTTAATTTAATTAAACAGCTTAAAGGGCTCCTTCTAAACTTTACTAATAAATTAGTGTTTTATTCTATTATATTTATTACATGGTGACCATGGTGTTTAGATTCAGACTTATTGGCAGAGTATTTTAAGAATTTCTCAAACATTGTTTGACTTTTATGTCATGCGTATTAACCAAAACATCTGTAAGGTCAGCTCATTACAGTTTCAGTGCAGACTTGTTCCTTTAGTTTTACTGCATTTGATTATTGTTAGTGACTTTGATTTGCATCAATGTGTGTCTTCACAACATTAAGACAGATGTCAGCCTAAATGGATGCATAGAGGAAGGCAATTCCATGATGCGAACCATCCCAACAGATCACATTTAACAAAACAGTGTAAAAGAGGAAGCTACAAAAAAGCAATGTAAAAGGCATACAATGCAGATTACATAATAAGACTAAAATACTGTAAAAGACTGAACATGGCAAAAATAGTAATACTGTCAAAATGTGATCATTTTACTTTTTAGAAGATTGAAAACAGATGTTTTAGACTTCCACATAAATTAGTGTCTGCACTTTACTTTTATAAAGAATAGGAGTAGATTTGTGGTTGAAAAATTATATAATATAAAATTATATATTATATAAAATTTCAGAAAAATTGTCTTTTAAGCCACAGATGGAGTCTCTGACCCCATGACCCTGTTGAGGACAAAAAGTTTTGGGAAATCCATGAATGAATGGTGGTCTTGATCTTAAAGGGTTACAAGTCAAAAACTGAAAACACACCTGTGACCTTTGTTTTATATTAGAGGATCCATTAAGAAGAGACAATATAATAGAATAACACAGACATGAAACAGAGACTGGACCATAGACAAAAGGAACCTTTGACTTTCTGTCCATTTCAGAACCTGTACTTTGAATCAGTCTTAAATATACTCTGATATCTGTACTTGTAAAGAAAAACTGGATTGCATAACTAAATTGCAAGTGAACTACAGATGAAGATTTAACTTTTGAAGGAGAACCCTGTGACGGCACACCCAGCTCTAACATGATCCACTTTGATCTGTATTGTCCAGTACATAATGGCTGTAATGGGTTCAGTCACTTGTAAAGTTTACATGTGTTTGAAAGAAAAGGCAAATCAAACAGCTGGGGTGTGATCACACAATCTAGCCTTCTACAGAACATGAGGCGTGCGGTCATGACTCAGCTCTTCTTACTTCTGTGTGAACTGTTTGTATCACCACATTAGAGGAAGAAAAAAATGTGTTATTGTGAAATTCTATTGACAAATAATGACAGATTTACAGCATGTTCACCACAAAGGCAACTTGGGTCCAAAAAACAGATGCAAAAAAAGATACAGTAAATCTGTCAAACCTCATCACACAAAACAAATATAAGAATTCCTTTCATAACTCACATTAGTACAAACATGTCAGAGTCTCAACCTCTGAGTCACATCAGCCGCATCACAGTAATAAAAGTGAATTACTGTTAATAATTATCACAGTTTATCTGCTGTTTATTTCCATGTCATTGTCCTGTTTTGTGTGCCACTGTAAACATAAACCACTGTGACAGATGAGAGTTAATCACACATAAGCAGAGTGTGGATAATGTGTGTAATGTGTTATGATACGCTGGCTCTGGGGTCAGTTGCTAACATTAACCTGTGAAGTAGATGTTTTAATATTCTCTGAAGAGGCAGATAAGGAACAACAAGCATAGAGCTGAGACTCACAGACATATATGTTTTCAGCCATAAATCCCTGTGGAAATGCTGAGCCCATGTGACCATGTGAGGTTTATTTGCTGCACTTTCCATACATGACATAAAACTTACATTCATGTAACAGTGGGAGTTTGTTTTCCTGCCTAGTGCTCTGAGCCAGGCTGTCAGGAGGCTGAGCCTGTTACATCAGAAACTTTTTCATCATTTTATTATTTCTGTTATATAGTACGATGCAAAAGACCCAGGGTAACATTAACCCTTTCATGCATAGTGACCACTACAGTGGACGGTTACTCTACAGCTTTACTCTTGTATATTCATGGGTTTTGTTGTTTTAGTTCCATATCAACCAACACAGTGGACACTTATGCATCATCTCATAAACTGCAATTCATACCATTATTGTAACTTTGCTGTTCTTGATTGGTTCTTGAGTGGAAATCAATAGTTAATATTTATTTTTTGGATATTATCTCCATGAAGTGAGTAATAACTAGTATTAGAATATGTTAAAATGTGAGAAAACATCAGATTAGTTGCATTAAACATGGTTTCATTTCACTGTTTTCATATCACTTGATGATATTGGGTTTTAAATACATGTTTCTTTGCTTCAAGAATAAAATTCATGGTGTAGCTGAGTGGACATTTTTGTAACTCCATGAAAAACAGGTTAATTAAAAAAAAAAATTCAATTCACCTTTTTTTTTCATGCCTAAAGAGGAATAAAAACACTCAGGAAAAAAATCTTGATTAAGGTTCTCATAATTCATGCATGAAAGGGTTAAGTTTGTTTAAGTAAAGTTAGAGTGTCCACACATATGCATTTCACAGTCTCTGTTAGGGATGCACCAATTCCGATACGAGTATTGGCTATCGGCTCCGATACTCAGTGTGTACTCATATTCGTACTCATATAATTAATCCGATACAAATGCACTGATACCACTTATGGCCGTGTGACATTCCCAGTTCAGTGCAGCAGGTACGCAGCGGTGGAATAATGTGTGTGGAGTGTGAAGAGTGTGGAGATTTTTCAAAATAAATGACGGAGATAAAAGTAACGCTGACTGCAAGTAACGTTAAAGACACAGACAGATACGGATGCAGCGTTCTGTCCGTCCTCTGCGTACATTCCATCTGTTTTCCAGGTACTGGCAGATGCGTACCCAGACGGAGAGGGGTATGGAGTGGTGCAGACCACCGCCAGCGGAAGTGAAAACGAAACCTATCGCTCATTTCTCTTTTCTCTTCCTGCTGAAGCTAAACTTTTAAACCTTACCAGAAAAAATGCTGCAATATTTGTATCACAGTAGAGGTTGCCTCTGTCATCTCCACGTTCGTTATTACTGACTTTCTTCTTCTTCATTAAACTTTCCTCTTCTTAGTGGTATTTGTCCAGTATGGTTAATTAAGAGCGGCGCCCCCTGGTGGATTAATTAAGAAACGCTCATTCCAACACATTAAATGTCAGTAGCAGCACTTTGTTCCAGTCAGACTAATGACAACAACAAAAAAAGCATATTTACAAAAGGAACTAACAACTGGAATGGGATTATTAAGGACTTGTATCGGTACTCGGTATTGGCAAGTACTCAGATGTAAGTACTCATATTCGGTTTGGAAAAAAGTGGTATTGGTGCATCCCTAGTCTCTGTATTACGATCCAATCTATATAATTAAAGCCAAGTGGCCTGATGGTAGTGATGGGCTGCTGACACGCGAAGCTCCGGTGCATTCACCGTAGCTCATAAAGCAGATGTGAAGCACATTGCCGAGGCATGGTTTGGTCACGTGACTTGTGACGTTCGACACACATATGAAGCAGCTGAGTGCTTTGAATCACCTGAAATCACTTCGATACACACCCATGAACCCATTTACCAATGAACCTTCAAACATACTTTGCCCAAATCCAATAATCTAATCTGTATTTGCACCAACCCCATGTGAAATGACATCAGTCTGTATTTGTGGAGCACAACTCATGAATGTAGCAGCAACATTTAAATGTCACATAACACAACAAGTGAAGATCTATTTAGGGTTACATACAGATATTCCAAATTAGGATCATGGTTTTCAAAAATTATTGTCATTATTACTAGTACTATTACTATTGTGTCCACTACAAACATACAATCATCTGGTGTAGTCCAACAGGAATGTGCATGGACAATCAAATCCAAAACAATCCATGAACCACTGGGATGTGTTGTGCATTAAACAGGTCTGCTGCAGAATGGAAACAAGTTGGACTCTTCCACAAGTCTCGGTTGCCCTTCATTTTAATGACCACTAGATGTCCTCTTCGAGCGCTGTGTCATTGGAGCCTCGAGCAATGAACCAGGTTTCGTAAAAAGTGTCGAAGCTCCAACAAAGCCTTGTTCGGCCATCACTACCTGACAGTACATGAGCACTGCCTGTACAAATATAAGCCATAAACATAACATACTGTGCACTTTTAATCCCCCTTGGCCAAATATAGCGTAAGATTCTGTTGAAAGTTACTGCCCTATAATTTAGATTAGGGTGGCCGTGGCTCAGTTGGTAGAGCGGGTCGTCCAATAACCGAAGGGTTGGCGGTTCGAATCCCACTCTGTCCTAGTCAGTGCGTCCTTGCCTCCAGTGCCACTCACACTGGTGTATGAATGTGTATGACTGTTTGGTGGTGGTCGGAGGGGCTGTAGGTGCAAATTGTCAGCCACACTTCTGTCAGTCTGCCCCAGGGCAACTGTGGATACAGACGTAGTTTACCACCACCAGAGGGAGAACGTGAGAGTGAATGAATAATGGGTCAATAATGTAAAGCACTTTGGGTGACCAAAAAAAGCGCTATATAAATCTAATCCATTATTATTATAATTATTGTCTTTGTGTAAAACCTATTACATACATATTTATATTTGAAAGTACTCAGGTATTATAACTGCACAAGGACATGTGACCTTTAAAAAGTAAGTCATGGTTATTTATTTTCAATAGGCTTCTGCTCCATGACAACATGTATCCACAGTATAAATGTGGTGCAGATATATCAATGCATTCTACAGATAATGTGATTATGTCGTTGAATGGACAGACAGACAGACAGACAACAAAACATTCTTCACCTCAATCAGAGCAAAAGTGAATGTATAATTTTTGGCCCTTCTGATTTGCATTCTAATGCACCATCCACCCTCCTCCCGGCCCCTGTGAGCCAGGCTGTCAGGAACCTCAGAGTGATTTTAGACCGTCAGCTGAAGCTTGATAAACAGATTAATGCAGTTGTTAAAGCAAGTTTTTTCCAGCTTCGTCTTTTGGCCAAAGTGAAGCCATTCCTCTCTTGCAGAGATCTAGAGAGAGCGATCCATGCTTTTATCAGTTCACTTTTATCAGTGCACTTTATTCTGGTCTCACTCAGTCTTCACTCCATCACTTACAACTTGTACAAAATGCAGCTGCCCATTTCTGGACCAACTCCTCCAGATTCAACCGCATCAGCCCCATTCTCTCCTCTCTCCACTGGCTCCCTGTCTGCCCTCGTATAGATTTTAAAATTTTAATGTTTGTTTTTAAAGCTTTAAATGGTCTGGCTCCTCCCTATTTATCTGAGATTTGAACAGTTCACCGCCCCAGCAGAGCCCTCCCATTGTTCTCCCAGATGGTTTTGGATGTCCCCAGGTCCCGATACAAACAGTGGGCTGATCGTTCATTTGCTGTTGCTGCACCAAAACTGTGGAACTCGCTGCCTCCTGACTTGCAAGTCCTCACTGACCTGCCCCTGTTCAAGTCCAGGTTAAAGACTCACCTGTTTAGACTGGCTTTGAACCCGTAGCACTGAGACGCTACTAGGTTTGAATCTGTGCTCTCTTTTATCAATGTGTGTTATACCGTTAGTCAGATAGGTATGAACTGGGGCTGTTCTGTAAGAGCGGGGGTATTGGAGGAGACTGAATGAGGTATGCATGGATCGGGGCCGGAGCCAGGGCTGGAGCCAGAGCCTCAGCCGGGGCCGGAGCCAGAGCTGGAGCTGGAGCCGGGGCCGGAGCCGGGGCCGGAGCTGGGGCTGGAGCTGGGGCTGGAGCTGGAGCCGGGGCCGTACATGGCTGGGGCCGTACATGGCTGGAGTCGAAGCCAGCGAACTGTTGCTGTGCAACGCTCATGAACCCTCGGGAACAAGCATTGCGCATGCCAGTACTCTGGAGGCGTGGCTTTGGAGGGATGTCTGAAGAAAGGGCTTTGGACTTTTGAATTGAGTATTTTCAAAATGTAGCTTGCTTGAACCGTTTTTCAAAGATCTCGTACCCCACCTTTAATTGTCAAAACAATATAGAATTAATAATAAAGGTTATCACTTATAAGAATGAATGCTAACTTGCAGCAACACACTGACACATTTTTATTGTGACATAAACTTGTAACCTCTTTCTACAATGTTCACATCTTATTGCCGCTGACAGTTTGTTCACCTTGTTACAGTATTTAAATTACTATTTGTCATTTACTTAGTTTTTGTCCTTTTAAACTGGGGCTTCTGCAATATATTTCATTCCCTTTTATCTTAGGTAAAAGACACAAATAAAAACTATCTAGCTAAAACTAATTGATTAGAACCCAAGTGAATGTGTACATCTGTGTGTATGTACACACACATACACACACACACACGCACACACACACACTGTGTATGTTTAGATAATGACTGTGCTTGTATAATGAGGGGTGTGTATACTTATAAAGGTTAAAGGTTAACTTGCTTTATTTTCCCTTCTTTGAAATTTGGTCTGTGCATTTGACCCAGCATTAGCACATTAGCATTAGTACACATTAGGAGCAGTGCGCTGGTATTGATGGTACTCAGGAGCCAAGTCATCAGTACTGTGGTCAACAGCACTGACAGAGGACTGAACCAACGTACCTGTTTTTAAGGGGGGGGGGGGGGGGGGGGGGATCTGGAGGAAACCCACTGTGAGGTGTTACTGCTAACCACTTTGACACCATGTCACACCAAGGCATGCATAATGTTCTAATCATATTCAGTTAATTAGGTTTTCTTTTTTTTTTTTTTTTTTTTACCCTTTCTCCCATTCTTCTTCTTTTGTCCTCTGTTTTTCTTCTTTTCACCGGTTTGATTATATACTTTTTGTCATTGTTAGTTTTGCACTTATACTGTTATCATTGTGTGTTATAATTATCGTTGTGTATGATCTTTCATTAATAAATCTGAAATAAATCAACAGATAAAACTGCTGGTTGGTGAGCCAGTAAAACCAACTTTGTGAGTGTCCTGGATGTAAGAAACATAGACTTTGAAATGGAGTTGGCTAACGCCACCAAACTTCATAACTCTCACATAAACTTCAGGGACATGAATCTTTCATATTGAACCTTTGGTAATAGTTCCAACACTACATTTCCTGTGTAAAATATTAAACCCAAAGAACTCAAAAACATCATTATTAGGCTAGTCACAGAAAAATCACTAATAGAAAGAAGCTTTTGGGGAAAATAAAGATGACGTTAAAAAGATGTTAAGTAGTTACATGTAGTCTTTTTGGAGTATTATCTGACAATTCTAGTGTGTGTTAAATAAAAACCACTGCCTTTCTCTGTAAATAGAACTTTATTAATAACACAAGTGTGTCTACTGTCACATTTTATCCACAGGGACTTTAGCCCTGTTTGGCCCAACCAGTGACAGACTCTTTTCCAGTCCACCATCACAGCTGCTATAAATACATTACAGAGTGTTCACACTGCAGCAAAACAAATAATTAGACTGTATTCCTTTCGATGGGATCCAAAGTGTATTTCTTTTTCAAAGGCAGACTGAAAATTGCTACATATTGAGCAAAAAAAAAAAAGACATCCGCTGGTTAATTGAATCATCACACTTGAGCAGGTTTGAGATTAATTCCACATAAGGAGAAGATCAAAAGCGAGCCAGTTAGAAAGATGTCGAGCAGAATAAGAGCACTGAGGCTTGTGGTATAATCCCATTAAGAGCTGCACATTCATTCAGACTGAGGAACTGGGGTGTGTGTGTGTGTGTGTGTGTGTGTGTGTGTGTGTGGGGGGGGGGGGGGGGGGGGGGGGGGCACTAGTGAACCCGTCTCTCACTGTTTCAGATCACTGTGGTGTTCTTCCACTCTCTTAGAAGAAGCTCCTTTAATTATGATTCTGAGCAATGATCAGTCACTATGAAAGCTATTTTTAGAGTTTGTCTCTGGAACAGATGGGATTACAAGAAATGCACGACTCACTGCTTAATACTGATTATCAAAGACATTTTAATACACTGGGATACACTCATATACAGTGTATAAACACATGTTGTCAGCGTCTTCACTGCAAGCATATCATCTAAATGATTCTTTTGAAGCCTTTGTTTGCCGGTCTAAAGCCTGCTTTATATGTCTGCATCAGGGGCCATGCTGTGGGGGCTATTTGCGTAGATTGGGGGGGTATGACGTAAGAGTGCTGTACAGCAGTTGTCAGGATCCGAGTGTGTTTCCTTGTTTTCCCTTCCCTTTGAGGGTGTGTGTCTTGTTTTCCCTGTCTTGTGTGTGTGTTTGTCTGGAGCTGGAGTTAACCACCTACCTGCACACCTGCACCTCCTATCAAACCACCTGACCCCTGCCAACAGTCAGCCACTTCCACTCTCCCCTGGATAGAAACCTGGGGCAGATCACCACTCTCGCCACATTGTCAGCTTACCTCCATGGTAGTTTGACGTACATGGGCTCTGTAGTTTTGTCTAGCTACTTATTTTGTCCTGCTAGTCCTGACAGCATTTTCTGTTTTCTGGATCTGATGTTTTAACTTCACTTTAAGAGAGCTAGGACTGGAGTAACAGAATGCCTTTATTACCCGCCCCCCGAAGGGGAGGCAAGGGGCATGGTTTTTGGTTCAGTTTGTTTCTCTGTTTGTTAACACTCTAGCAGCAAAACTATTGGTTGAATTCATACCAAATTGGGTTTATAGATTACCAGTGACCCAGAATAGATGTGGTTACATTTTGGGAAAAGTAGGTCAAAGTTAAAAATTTTTAGGAATTTAAAAAAAAAAAAAAATTCTCCCATTTACTTATAATGGTGGTGAAATTTCAAATGTCTATATAAACTTCAATTTTGTTTCAACTTACTTCAAACTTAGCACATATATAGAGGCAATTGATATGCTGACATCAGTACATGCATAGACATGATGACACCAGCTGGATCAATGCAAAAATAAGCTACAATACATGTGAGGGGCGGGGTTTGTTGTGCTTTACACCATTCTATCTCTCTCTTTAAAACAAACAAACTGAATTCTGTAGTTGTTTAGAAAGGTTTAAGGCTAAACTTAACGTGTTATACTTTACTATCCCCTAAGGGGAAAATAAAGCACAGTACCTACTACACACAGTATTTTGCACATTACACATTAGGAGCAGTGAAGTGCCATTCAAGGCGCTCAGGGACCAACTCCAGATCTTCATCAGCTTTGTGGTCAGGGTGCATCTATTTAAGATGATGAACCAAAAGGGAGGGGGATTCAGAATCATTCATAAATGTGTAACTCATAGTAAAGGTGAAGCCCGCAGTGTGCTCATTTTTAAGTTTTTCATAAAAATGCAACATTTGAAAAAACATTCTGAATATTGCAAAAACAATTTTCTGTTCACTCGAGTTGGTTTTGGCCTTTTTTCGCAAAAAGAGTTTAAGTGCAAGGAGGAAACAGAACGTCCTGCCCCCTCAAATTAGAGGGGGTATTCCCACCTGGAAAGTCCTTTGGTCCACTTATTTGATTTGGATCAAATGTGGACTTTATTTTTTGTTGTTGTTTGGGTCAGATCACATTCTCATTGCACTTTTTGCTAGGGGACCAAAATGTATAAACAGAAGCACACATGTAATAAACTGCGCTGCCACTGGACAGAAAAGTTGGGGGTGGGGTGAGTCAGAGACAGCCGCTGTTGATGAAAACAAACATGGAGGTCCTACATGCAGTTATCATTTTCAGAATATGCATTCTATTTTTACAGACACAAATTTACAAAAATAATGTGGACTTTCCAGAACAGCTCATTTGGAGCCAGTTTCCTAATATGGACATCTGACCAAATGTCAGTGAGACATTCCATCTGCTCATTGGTCCACATCTGTCGTCGGCTCATGGCTGCGGCTGTTAGCTCTGACTACCCATGTGGCTCAGCTACTTCCAGCAGCTACGGTGGCTCATCAAGCACAAAAAGGTGCATGGTTCATTGGGTTCAAGGCCGGTTCTATTCACACCAGAAGTGAACCAGCCCAGAGTCTGTTTGGAAGTGAACCTAGGTGGTCTTGGTAAGCTTTTTTGATTCGAATCAGAGTTCAAATCAAATCAAATTTTATTTATATAGCGCCAAATCATTACAGAAGTTATCTCATGACACTTTACATATGGAGCACAGGTTCACATATGGTTCACATGTTTGTATTCACACCTAAAAAAAGTCCAGACTTCAGGGGAAACAAACTCTGGTACGTTTTAAATGGACCAAACAAAGTAGGTGTGAATACACCCAAAGTTTTCTAAGGTAGGGAAAAGGAAAAAGAGCTGCACAACAGTGGGAGACTTAGAGGAATTAGTAGTGTTGTAAGTTTCACTTTCACTTTGTACAATCATATGATCTGTGCGTACTCATTGTGAGGTCCATACTAGTGATGGAAAGTGCAATTCTTTTTACAAAGTTGATTCTTTTGGCTCGTTTATCTGTTGTGAATCACTTCAGAATCCATTCCTTTGATTCATCAATTCAAAAAAAACAAAAAAAAACAGCGCCGGTCATGAATTGGCAACCAATATGGCGGTGTCAAATTTCCGAGCATTTGCCTAAATGACTACACCACTTGACAAGCAGAAGTGGTAATAGATCTGACCCTTAATATCTCTTTTTTATGTCCATCTATAAATAATGTAATTGGAAAATTACAAAATTTAATAAAGATTTTCCACTAGTATATCAACGTAGCACTAATTTGACAACAGGTAACTGTATTTAGTATGCTTTTGACTTTTTATCTATCTATCTATCTATCTATCTATCTATCTATCTATCTATCTATCTATCTATCTATCTATCTATCTATCTATCTATCTATCTATCTATCTATCTATCTATCTATCTTCTTATGGTAGTGTAACAGGGTCAACTATTTAGCAGCAATGTGGGTATGTATATTGTGTATTGTTATAATTACACAAAATCTGTTCATTTTATTTTAATTTCTTTTGGTTTAGTACCTGACGTTGTGGGCCTCCGGATCAGTGTGTGTGGAACTTTTTGTTTTGGTCTGTTCCCCATCGAACGGTTTACAGTGTGACGCTGCACACTATAACTTGAGTTTTCGCGCCTTTGCCTCCTCCCTTTTGTTCAGGTTTTCTGTGGGAGAGGTAAGCAGCCGAGTAGTTTGTGAAAATTTTTGGTTTAACTTCTGTTAATTTAATTTTTTTTCATGAACCAACTAGTTTAGGCTGTATTAGGCACTTGTAATGTATTTAAACATATTTCTTTATTATTTGGTTTGTGCAGGAGTGCGCTTTACGTGGGGTACTGACCGGAGGTCTTTATGTTTTATCATTTCGTCAGGTGTGTTGTATTTTGTTTTAATAATTCAATGTATTTTGGCCCTTTTGTTCCGGTTTTCTGTGGGAGAGGATTGCGCTTTACGTGGGGTACTGACCGGAGGTCTTTATGTTTTATCATTTCGTCAGATCAATAAACGGAGACTACCTCCAAAGACACACACGTGCGGGTCTCATCATTAAAAGAAAAAAGAACACAACGCAGAGTCCGACACCACCGGTTACAGTAGGAATATCTACTCTCGCTCAGCAGTTCAATAGACTCAGCGATTTGTGAAGTGATTCAGCGAGTCATCGATTTATCAGTGATCCAGTGACTCAGCCATACTCCGTGGTACTCGGTCCTACTTGGTCACCCTTTCATTCAGCAGTTCACTACCTCAGTTTGGTCCGTCTGTCGCCGACAAGTAGTCACGTGGTACAATCAGAGATCTTACTGTAGTAGAGACTAGGGGTGCTGCACAGTGCGTCACAGCACTTCCGCCTCCAACTTAATGAGTGAGTCCGACTAGTTTATGTGATGAATAGATAATAATATTAGCAAAGTGCTGCTGAATTAATTAAGTTGAGTTCGCCAATCGATTCAACACATTCACTTACATGAATCGATTCTTTTGAATGATTCGTTCATGAATCGCCTATCACTAGTATGTATGATACAGAACGCACCCCCCATATAATCCCCCCAGCGGCATGTGCCCCCTTCACATTCCTTATTGCCACCTCATATGTGACTATCTGGAACCGGTCCCGCTCAGAGTGGTAAAGAAAACTGTAGTTGTCTGTTTCTATCACTGTGGTCATGCTCACACTGTAAACAAACCGCTCCAAGGAGCAATTGCAACCGAGCTGAGACCACCTCTTCCAAGAGATCTCAGCTCAGTTGTTTTGTTCCGGAACGAAGCACAATTACTGCTTTAACATATGAACAATGGAACGGAGCCAAAGATTTGTTCCAGAACAATGGCTCCAAACGATCCAGGTGTGAAAACACCCTTACTTTATGTATTCACATTATACAGCAATATAAATGATGTTTTTGCACCATGTTGGGTAAAAAAAAACCCAAAACTATTACATTAACATTAACATTAACATTAACATTAACATTAACATTAACTATTGTTGTTCTGTTTACAAAAAAAACAAGATATGAGCCTCTTAACCACAAGTCTGCCTTTTCAAACCCAAAAGTAAGCAATGCCTGATAAAGAAGCATGATAGATCTAGTACATGGGTACAAATCATGATGCTGTTGGATGAGACTGAAGAACATTCTCGTGTCATGTCATGAAAACAATAATCCCTTGGTAATGGACCTTGCTGAAGGACTGTAAACCCATGCTAATATGCAGCTCTAAATGGATCTGAAAGTCCATTAAAATACTCCACCAGCAAAAGAAAAACAATAAAATGTGCTTTAACATGCAAGTAATGTTTATTTTTCAATTTCAAAGGCAATATAAACAGTAGTGAAAGCAGAAAACCATTTCTTTGAAAGCAATGGTTTTCCAAGAAACATTTTACAGAATTTCATAACAAGTAACTGAAAAAAAAAAACAGCTAAATCCCCATCATTCATCATTCTTATGAAGAAAGAGATTAATAAACCATTTTTTAAAAAATAAATATGCTATCATAATTAGGATACTAAATAAAATATTTGGCATAAACAATACAAAATATTTATCAATGACATTAGTCAAATGAGATATTTTCATGAAACCATTATTTTACAGACTTGACATTTTGATTTGTGAGTGTGCATGTTGGTGCGTTTGATCTCATTCCACAGAGCAGAAGTTATCCAAACTGTTCTCTTGGGTTTTGGGCAGCTCACTGCGTTCCAGTAGTCGGTACTGGAAGGAAACACGGTTGATATAGTTCCCACTGGACACCAGCCTGACCACTGAGTTATCACAACCAATCTTCATCTGGGCTGAGGCGCCACAGGGAGAGCCAAAGAGAAAAACAGAGAATTTACACTGGAGCACACACACAGCATGTCATGTCCACTGGGCAGCCCTGAGTCCAACAACACTGGGATGAACTCATTTTAAACCTCATATAATGACAATATTTTGGAGCAGGAAAAGTTGATAGCTGATTGCAATTAGGCAGTATTATTTTCCCAGAAAAAAAGGTAGAAGTGATTTGCACCAAATTATTTGCAACTGAAAACTGACAAAACGAACAGTTGATTTTTTACATAATGTAAATCTATCACAGATCAGTGACATGGTGGATAGATAGATAGATAGATAGATAGATAGATAGATAGATAGATAGATAGATAGATAGATAGATAGATAGATAGATAGATAGATAGATAGATAGATAGATAGATAGATATTATTATGATTTTCTATTACAAGTTGCTTTCATGTCTCTTTGTGTTCTTGTTGAAACCTGCTGTTAAAGCCAAGGCCAGGTTTTCATACTCACCGAGGCCACTGTGGGAGAAACAGAGGTCAGCCACCGGGGACATGTGGGATGTATCCACCCCGTTCCCTCCTAACAGCTCCACATAGTCACCTGACCCTGAGCAGCCTGACCACACCTGCCTCTGTACAAAACAAACAGCACACACATAGATTGATGCTTTCCCTTCAGTTCAGTATGGGACAAACATTTCTCTCCCTTTATTCCTCTGTGTGTGAATTTTAGTGTTTGTTCTTGTTCTACTCTCCAGTTTTTCCATTAATTGTGACACTACTCCATTCACAAGAATGGTATCTCCATATCTGACCAGTGACCTTTGCAAATGTTTGTTTTACCCAATCAGTACATAATATGTTCAGTCACTTGGCCTTTTCAGATCAACCCCATCATTAAAGACTCGTATAATTTCAATGTTTCTGAACCAAAAATATAATTGAGGTCAACACTTCTAGATGTATTTCTATCAAACTGTGGTACTGTTCTATCTGCTCGTGGCACTTTTCAACCATGGCTGTTCGAAATGATATTCATATAGAAGTATTTAAGGGGTTAGCAACATCTAAAGGTGAAGTTATCAAGATCGTCTTTATCCTTATTTAAAAAGCAACTGAAAAGGACTCCAATTTATGAAAGATTTTAGTGTTTAATATCATTTGATTTTTTTTTTTTTTTTTTTAAATTCTATTGAATTTTTAATCTTTTTTGTGTGTTTTGTTTATTTGCTTGGAGAGGTATTTATATAAGCCTTTTTGGCCTCTCACCTCTCCTGCACAATGGTGTTACTTGAATTTTTTTTTTTTTTTCTTGTTGTTTGTGATGTGTAAATAAATAAATAAAGTTATACACTGCAACCAACTGAAGACCCCGCACCCTCTCTGAACAGGTGGCTGCAAAAAAAGTTAAAGACCTTTGACTCACAACTCAGATTCCAATACAAACTCTACTAAAGCTCATGAGGATGCATGAGTCTTATTAAACATTCAAATGGTAGTGAACATTTGAACTAAACAAAAAGGTTAAAGGTGTACATATGCAAGATATGTGTAAACTTGTGTGCTGGTGTGAAGTTTGTGGTTTCCTGTGGCTTTGTTATTTGTTAATATTAGCTAACTCCAGTTCAACAGTCGTGTATTATAGAGGAGCAGGAGATGTACTAAAGCACTCAGGAGTGGGCAGAAATATTACCTTTGGATATTTTCAAGAAGCCCTACAGCAACCTCTCCAAAAAAAGAAAAAAATCAATGTTCTTCCTGTTATCATGGATGTATGCAACTGAGACAGCTTAGAAATGATAGCTTAGAAAATCAGGGAATATGTTCATTTTTAAGGTACGTTATATTTCATTCATACATTGGAAATAAAAGAGGGATTACTACATGTAAATATCTTCATATACGTAACATGTTATACCTTTAAACTGTAACTTATCCCCCGATCTGAGTCTAACTTTACCCATGATTCTTTGTAATGTATCTTCATAAGTGAAATGTGCTACAAAGCCAGAGAGAAACCAAGGGAGACGAGGAGGGGATGAATGTCCAGGTATGGGCTGTTCAGCGGCATCCACAGGACTGGGAATCCCAAAACACTTACAAAGAACCAGAAGAGGCAACGAAAAGGTCTTAGCTAAGAACAGGCATACATAAAAAAATCAACATTCAGTCAAATCACACAAATTTCCAAGCTGGAAAATTAACAAGTTTTATGAGGCTGAAAGGCGAGCAGACCTCTCACCTCCGACTAGATCAGTATTACTAACTTATTCTCCAAATGTCATGAAGCAGTTGATTCTATATTAGCATCAGAGTGGGAAGACTCAAAAGGGTTTTATATCTGGAATTGGTGTGAAGTGGCCATTCCTACACATAAAACTCATCACAATTAAGTCACACAGTATAATCCAGTTTACAGAAATACATGTTTTAGAGTTCAGTGTCACATTTCAGACCAAAGGATTTAAACCAAACCAAGAACTCCAACCAAAGCACAGCTATTGCCTGCACTTCGGCTACAATCAGACAGCAGGTCTTGATGCACAATTCAAATTTTTTGGGTGAAATCCGATTTTTTTGTGTGCTCGTTCATATTTCACAATAAATGCGACTTCTATCAGTTTTGAGTATGAACTGAATGTGACCCTGATGTGACCCACAAAAGAGGTCCTGACTAATACACGACCATGCAGACACGCACTGTGTTTACGGAAGGAAATATGTTTTTCCCGCCTCTCCTCCTCCTGGGACACAGAATTGTGATTTTTGTTGGATTTCAATGACATAAAGGTTGGATAAATGCGACCTGGGCGTTCAGACTGAAGTCGCATTGTAAAATATCAGATACGTATCGGATTTAGGACCACATATGAAAGTGGTCTGGGTGGGATTTGAAAAAATTGGATTTGCGCTGTTCAAATTGTCTTTAACAGATCGGATACAGGTCAAATATGGGCAAAAAAATCGAATTTGGACCACATTTGCCTACAGTCTGAACGTAGCCTTAGAAACCAATAGGAGACAGGATGTGGTTTTTTTATACCCTCATCCACCTCAAATCCAAAGGCTACTACTGTCGAACCCTCCAACGACAGATGGGTTCTTCTGATTTACTTGTGGACTACTCATCACTTAATTGGGACTAGTCCTACCTCTAGAGCACAGGTGTCAAACATGCGGCCCGGGGGCCAAATCCGGCCTGCCAAAGGGTCCAGTCCGGCCCTTGGGAGGAATTTGTGAAATGCAAAAATTACATTAAGATGTTAACAATCCTTTAAGTTCAGGTTCCACATTCAGACCAATTCAATGTAAAGTGGGCAGGACCAGTAAAATACTACCATAATAACATATAAATAACGACAACTCCAAATTTTCTCTTTGTAAATGTAAATATTGTTATGTATTTACACGAAAACAAAGTATAATTTCACCAAAAAATGTGAATAACTTGAACAAAAATATGAACAACCTGAAATGTCTTAAGAGAAGTAAGTACAATTTTAACAATCTTCTGTCTGTTACTAAATGTTTTGTGTGTTTGTAGATCCACTGTGATCTGTAAGTTAAAATGTACATGTGTAAATGATGAACTGAGGCAGAATATTGTTAAAATTACACTTATTTTTTCAGTTTGTTCATGTTATTCACATTGCTTGAAAGGATAGTTTGTAGATGTAAACCTTTTCATCATGTAAATTTACTTTTTTCACTCTAAAACATAGAGACAAGTTTGGAGTTGACATTATTTATATACTATTATATTATTATTTTACTGGTTCGGCCCACTGCAGATCAAATTTAGCTGAATGTGGAACTGAACTAAAATGAGTTTGACAGCCCTGCTCTAGAAGGTCCAGAAAGGATCAGCTGTACTTTCATCCTACAGGGGTCTACAGTGTCTTCATATGGTAATACGTTTAAAGCAGATTTTTCACGTACAATTTTTTTTTTTTTTTTATTCTAGCCCTAACACCTTCTTTTATCTATCTATTTAGAACAGTTTACCTTAGGCAAATAAAAACTGATTGACTGAAGGTGCTGGTTGGTGTTTTTCTCCCAGTAGTGGTACTGCAGATCAGTGTTCTGTTCAGCAGTCATGCACAATGACACACTGTATATTTAGGTGCTTAATGATGTAACATGGAAAATAAGACCAACTTGTTTTAAAGGTTTGAGGCAGCGATCAGATTTTCAGGGAGTACTGATAGATTATACAATACGTCATGTGATGTTTTTTTTTTCTATTTGTTGTACTTCTTTATATGACATGTTATTAAATGAAATTGCCTTTTCCTGTTAAATCCATTCCTACAAATTGTGACACTTGGCTCAGTTAACTTGGATACCTTCCTCTAACATTTGAGGAGAAATGTCAGGTTGTTATGTTTGGCGATGGCAGTTTATCATAATGTCAGCAGTTTGGCAGCTAATGTCAGAGCAGCTGCCAACAGCTTCAGGACTCATTTTCTTTTGTTCTGTTTTTCATAGAAATCTTTGACGCAATTTCTGCTCCTATGTTACTTAGAGAGATGCAGATTTCATGTTGCGTTTTTTGACTATAAATCTTTATTATGACTTTAATGGATTCTATGACAGTATATACACTCTGTTCATTTTGTTTAATTTTCAGTTTTCTCTCGGACTGTTTATGCCATAGCACACTTACAAAACCAGAATCACTGATTTTCTATGGTTCGACTTTTTGACAGGTGAAGCTATCTATATTATAAAAGCCAAATGGCCTTTGTGTGTATGTGTGTGTGTATGTGTGTGTGTGTGTGCATGTGTGTGTGTCTTGGGAATCACACAAAATCTGGAAAGAGCTGACTGCTGCAGTTTGGCATACTTATGGCTTTTTCTTTTAACAGATTAGTGATAATTAGGATATGACTGCCACGCGATGTTACAGAGACGTGTCAACCAAGACAGTCCCTGCACGTCTCTGTACCATCACGTGGCGGTCGGGGACAGTACCTCTGGATTGGCAGACCGGGGTGGTGGTTCCCCTTTTTAAGAAAGGGGACCGGAGGATGTGCTCCAACTATAGGGGGATCACACTCCTCAGCCTCCCGGGGAAAGTCTATTCCAGGGTACTGGAGAGGAGGATCCGACCGATAGTCGAACCTCGGATCCAGGAGGAACAATGCGGTTTTCGTCCTGGTCGTGGAACACTGGACCAGCTCTATACTCTCCATCGGGTGCTCGAGGGTTCATGGGAGTTTGCCCAACCAGTCCACATGTGTTTTGTGGATCTGGAGAAGGCGTTCGACCGTGTCCCTCGTGGTATCTTGTGGGGGGTGCTTCGGGAGTATGGGGTCCGGGGCCCTTTGCTAAGGGCAGTCCGGTCCTTGTATGACCGAAGCAGGAGCCTGGTTCGCATTGCCGGCAGTAAGTCAGACCTGTTCCAGGTGCATGTTGGACTCTGGCAGGGCTGCCCTTTGTCACCGGTTCTGTTCATAATTTTTATGGACAGAATTTCTAGGCGCAGCCAAGGGCCGGAGGGGGTCCGGTTTGGGGACCACAGGATTTCATCTCTGCTTTTTGCGGATGATGTTGTCCTGTTGGCCTCATCGAACCTGGACCTTCAGCGTGCACTGGGGCGGTTTGCAGCTGAGTGTGAAGCGAGCGGGATGAGGATCAGCACCTCCAAATCCGAGGCCATGGTTCTCGACCGGAAAAAGGTGGTTTGCCCTCTCTGGGTCGGTGGGGAGTCTTTGCCCCAAGTGGAGGAGTTTAAGTATCTCGGGGTCTTGTTCACGAGTGAGGGAAGGATGGAGCGTGAGATTGACAGACGGATCGGTGCAGCGTCTGCAGTGATGCGGTCGCTGTACCGGTCGGTTGTGGTAAAGAAGGAGCTGAGCCGAGAGGCGAAGCTCTCGATTTACCAGTCAATCTACGTTCCTACCCTCACCTATGGTCATGAGCTTTGGGTCATGACCGAAAGGACAAGATCCCGGATACAAGCGGTCGAAATGAGTTTCCTCCGTCGGGTGGCTGGGCGCACCCTTAGGGATAGGGTGAGGAGCTCAGTCACCAGGGAGGACCTCGGAGTAGAGCCGCTGCTCCTCCGCGTCGAGAGGGGCCAGCTGAGGTGGCTCGGGCATCTGTTTCGGATGCCTCCTGGACGCCTCCCTGGGGAGGTGTTCCGGGCATGTCCCACTGGGAGGAGGCCTCGGGGAAGACCCAGGACACGTTGGACAGACTATGTCTCTCGGCTGGCCTGGGAACGCCTCGGGATCCCCCCAGAAGAGCTGGAAGAGGTGTCTGGGGAGAGGGAAGTCTGGGCATCCCTGATTAGACTGTTACCCCCGCGACCCGGCCCCGGATACGCGGAAGAGAATGGATGGATGGATGGAGGATATGACTGGGGTTTTTCACAGAAAAAAAAGAACTAAAATATATAGTAATCAATTACTGCTTTCATATTTTCATTGTAGTACGTTAAATTAGAAAGTACATTGTATTTCAGAAAAGTAAACTATAAGTTACATTAAAAAAATAAACTTTTTTAAAAGTAGAGATTTTATTTCTTTTCTTCTCACAATGAGGTACAGTATCTCTTTGCAATCCATTATTCTGGCTTTATCTGCTATGCAACACGGCAGCTTGGATCAACTCATAGAACTTTACAATGTAATTTTAGTGATAATAACAATGTGTCACGTCTACTCATTACCTCCGCCAGGAGGTATTGGGATCGCTTTGCTTTGTGTGCGTGTTTGTTTGTTAGCAAGATAACTCAAAAAGTTATGCATGGATTTTCATGAAATTTTCAGGAAATGTTGATACTGGCACAATGAAAAAATGATGAAATTTTGGTGGTGATTGGGGGTGGGGGATGGGGGATGGGGGATGGGGGGGTTCCACGGGGGGTCCTCAATGATTGGCCTTGGCGCAGGTCTGTGCTGTCTTTTCTAGAAAAGCACTCGGAGAGCGCAGACCTCTGCTAACAAACGAACAAACAAACAAACACAGGGGGGACAGATCTGTCTTGGCGGAGGTCTGCGCTCCCCAAGTGCTTTTCTTGTTCACCATTGTCACTACTCCTCTCTCCACTCACCTGCCGCTCATCTGCATCACACACCTGTCCTCAATCACCACACTCTATGTAAGTTCACTCTCCCCTGCACTCTTTGTCGGTTTGTTTTTTATGACTTCTCCTCCACGTTGTGTCAGTGCCTCCCCTCGTCTTGTTCCCGGTCAGTCAGATACTCGCTGGTAACACCCTACAGCTGGAGGACTCTTTGTTAGTTTGTATTGTGCATGCCTCTACAAACGTCCTTTGTCTTTGCCAGCTTCGTCTGGCTATAATTATATTGTTGGACTCTGCGTGCAAAGGAATGTTAAATGAGTGGCAATTTTCTTGCAAAACATTTTTCAAGGTAACACAAATGTATTGCTAGAGAAATGTTAGATAGCAATGCTGTTTCCTACTGCTATGTTAAAGTGAAGTCAAAATCCCACAGCTGACACACTTTGGAGACAAACGTTTGAAGTATTTATAACTGGTTGCCTCTCTTTAAAACATCAAATATGTCATTAAAATCAACCTGATCAGACAGACTGATCTGAACACAAATCAGCCTCATGAAATCTACCTCCGTCTACGGGTGTTCTCACACCTGAATTTCGTTCCAATTCAGGGAGTAATGTATTCCGATGTGTTCCAGTGTTGTGCATCACCTTGTTTTGGTTCGTGTTCACACTGCTCCATGCCCTTCATGCACTCACTGAAAATCTTAAATACTTTGGAGTTTTTGTGCGTGTTATCGAGCATTTCCAATAGATGCTCATCTTCCCAGATGCCAATGAGGCATTCTATCATACTCAGAGTGGTAGAGAAAACTGTAGTTGTCTATTTCTATCACTGTGGTCATGTTCACACTGTAAACAAACCTCTCCAAGGAGTGATTGCAATCGAGCTGAGACCACCTCTTCCATGTGATCTCAGCTCGACTGTTTTATTCTGGAACGAAGCACGATTACTGCTTTCACATATGAACAATGGAACCGAGCCAAAGACTTGTTTTGGAACAACAGGTACAACTGAACTGAATTGCTCGAGGAGGTGTCTGGGGAGAGGGAGGTCTGGGCATCCCTGCTTGGACTGTTGCCCCCGCAACCCAGCCTTGGATAAGCAGAAGAAAATGGATGGATGGATGGAGATACAATTGATTCAGGTGTTAAAACATCCTAAGGTATGACATAACCTTTTGGAAAAATGTGTTGGATGAGTATGTTTTTTAATTAATTATGTCATTAAAGTGCCTGAGGCCTCACAGGATAACAGAGAGTGGACAGGATTTATGGCCTGTACCTCTTCCAGGTTTGAAGGAGCTGCCACTGTGTCCATCTGTATGTACAGGGTGTGGAACAAAGGCAACAGTTGTGTGAGAACATAAGCGTATAGCCAAGGAACACAAAATGTTTAGTGTGGAAATCCAAAATGTACTGTTAGTAATGAAAAGTTATTACATAGTATTGCCACTTTTTTTTTTTTTTTTTGATAATGCAAAGGAATTGCAAGGTAATCCAAATGTATTGTGAGGGACACAAAATGTACAGCATGGGAATGAAATCTGTGTTATGAGGAAATGCAAAGTTATACTGACGGAATGCAAAAATTTAAATGCTTAAAATTTGTCCACAGTGGCCTTTAGGGGGTTTTACTGATCTCAGTGGTGAATGAAAATCTTAGCTCAAATGTTACGTTGTGATGCATTTTAATAACAAACCATGCGACAAAACACTGGAGTCATTTAATTACACAGTCCAACTCTGACCACTGTTTGTATTTTAAAGACATTCTACATTAAGGACAGTTTCAGGAAAATGTTTTCTAAGTGTGGATATTTCTGTCAGGCTTTGGCTTGTTTTAAAGGTTGCTTCGTGGCTCCATCTCACCTGTGGGACCAGCTCATTGCTTCTGGCCTGCCCCAAGCTCAGCTCTGTCAGTCGGATCTCTACAGGATAGATGATGGAGAAGCTGCAGTTCCTGCGCTGATGTGGCATCACCATGGTGAAGCTGCCCTCCGGACTCTGAGACATGATGTTACAAGCTTCAGACACACACACAGGCACGCACGCACGCACGCACACACACACACACACACGCACACACACACACACACACACATACACAGAGGAGGGAGTAATATCAAATTAACAGTTCCCCATCACTACAGAAAGTCATTATTGACACCTCATGTCACAAATTGGACATAATCAAAGCTGACTGTGAGAGGAGACACAATTAGAGCTGTGCATGAAAATCCAATTTCAAGTTCTGATGATGAAGATATGAATATAATGAAATATGAATTGATAGCGGTACACCCTACTGCTGACACATGTTATTATAAAGGAGAGGTGCCAATCAAACAAAGAGCACAATGACACAAATATCAAGAAGTATTACTTCCTTGAACACTGCAAGGATGAAATATGACTGAATTAAGGGTCAGATCTACTAAGATCCCAATTTGTGTGTACTTATTTGCTTGTACAATCTAGAATTTTGTGTGTGGGGTGGAACAGCGGTTTGTGGGTGATTTACCAAGATTGCTTGCACAAATTACATCAGGCGCAAAGTCTTGGAGACCGCCCTATTTGAATGAGGGTTTTGCGTGCGCTACTGGAGACAATACACTGTAGAAACTGCTGTGGGATAAACCAGCACTAATGGAACACAGACTGAATGATCCAGATGCACGGAAATGTGACGTTGAGTTGAGTGGAGTTATAGAAGGTATTGCATGACTAATTCATTCATTCCGTTTTCATTTTAAAGATGTGTGCATGCGTGCGTGTGTGTGTGTCTGGGTGTGTGTGGGGGGGGTGTTTACTGAATGACTGTCAGGCACACATAATTTTGTCACACTGTAGCCTAATGTCGGTGCATATGTCTCAATTATTTTTTCTCCTGTCACTCCAAAAATGTTCACACAAGGGTGAAAAATGCGTTCTCTGCATCTGGTTTCATCATTTCTTTGTCTCCTAACCACTTCCATGTGTGCACAATTACGTACTTTTGAGATGTGTGAAATATAGACGCAGTTTCTATCAGCAAACTTGCTTTTGGGTTTGATAAATCATTTTGCATGTATTATATTTACATTTTCTCCTCCCACCACAGCTGCGTGTAAACGCCCCATATTACATATAGAGGGTCTGCACGTGACGTCACCGCTAGTGGAAGTCACTGCGGATACATCCACTGAGTGGCAGAAAGAGGGAGATGAGTAGCGGCTTTGGCTTGAATACTGCGAAAACTTTAGAACAATCTAAAAAATGGGGCAGAGCTGTTGTGCCATTGATCGCACAAATAGGTTTCAAAAGCACTGGGAGCTATCGTTTTAGCGGCGACCTAAAGCCAAAGACAGAAGAAGCAGATGGTCAATTCAGCAATTCAGAGAAAGAACTGGAATCCACACAACCAAACCTGGATTTGTGTCAGGTAATGTTAATTTATGTTGTATTCTTGTGTAAAATCATCCCTTAAATTCCATCTGGTTTTGCTAACGTTCCTTCTTAGTAAAGCTCTTACTGTTAGCATCTGTCATTTAGTTCTAGATTTCAGAACTGAATCGTTTGTGTCTTCAGTTGTGTGATTGTGAACCTTGTGCTCTACATGATTTGTAAACTAGCTTAAACTGAGGCTAACCTAGTTTTCCAAATAAGGGGCTGCTCTAGCACAAAGCTGTTGGATCTGTGTTGGATCCAGTATTTGATGTGAACTCTCCTTAAATCTCCACAGTACCAGTAGATCATCCACTCACTTGGGTCAGTACTAAGGGTTCAACTCCAGTAAATCAGTAGTGAACTGTGAGCACTACTGCTGGGCCTTCACCGCCCAAATCACCGCCAAGAAACTCCGTCTGCACTGACACAAAACCTCCAAAACAATAGTATGTTGAATTAAAGCACTCACCAGCTGGAATCCTCTAATGAACCAGGACCAGGATGGAAACAACTCTGGGTCTGTTGGATGCTTTCAGCCTTTGCATTGGGGATTTTCCCGGCGTTGAACTCAGGTTCATATAAATGTCAGGATAGGTGATTTGTGTCCCAGATCAGTGTTGGTTGAACACTTGTTGTTTGGTAGCTTGTATGGATCCATGTTCAGTCCAACTGTCTTTAATTTCACGTTATATTCCACATTTTTCCCGGTCTCACTGTAGTTACTGCTATACTCCGCCATGTTGAGCCGGTTTGTTTTTGCCACTCAGTCTGACTGAGAGGGGCGTGGCCTGGGGGGAAGTGACGGATGTGTGTTCCCTCTATTCACTGTGTCAGATGTACTAACTGGATGCAGATGCACTATTTGCACCTTCGAAAGACACACCCCTTAGTGTGCACTGTTAGAAAATCAGCTTGTACATTTTTTTGCGTGTGCAGTGAGTTTGCACACGTTTTAATACACCCAAACCTTTAGTGGATCCGTCCCTAAGTTTCTTTTTTGGATAGTGCTTTGCTGGCAGTTCCACCTTCTTCTTTCTTTAACAGAAACTTCTGTTCACATTGAGTAAAGGGCTAGAAGTGTTGGCAGAAGCTGTTAATGCTCAGTGTATGTACATAGTCCCAGTGACGTCAGAAGGTTTGTTGATAGACAGTTCCTTTATACTCACTGTCTGTGTAAGTGGTCTTCCTCTGTGTGTGTGTGTGTGTGCCCTTGTCCTACAGCCACACTGTGATTGTTATGTTGCTGGACACAGTGTTACCACCCTGTTTGTTAAGAAGCTGGAAAACAGGTGCATGCCCCTCATTCAATCTCTTGCTGTCGCTCTCGGCCGTGATTGATGCTCAACCAAGCACGAATATCCAGGAAGAATACGCATGCATGCACACAAACAAACTGCCACCAGTCCAACCCTCAGTGCATCCATACAAATAAAACAACAGACATGTTCTTTAGACCATGGTGAAGCCTTTCAAGGGTAGTTTTCTCTGGTATTGTCTTAGTTTCCTTTCTGTTTTTTTTTTTTTTTTTTTTTTTTAACCCAAATGTCAAAAACATGGATCAGAAACTCACGGAAAGGGTTGTGTAGCTTTTTGACATTAAGGGTGAAGCCACTGTCATGGCTGTGAATCCGGAAGAAGACCATAGCGACATTCTGAGCTGAGCGGCTGCTGGCCCCAGCTGCTGTTGAGGAGCAGTAGTCTGTGTAGCGCTGGTGCATCGGCAGAGGGTGGTCGAGGTTGCTGGGGAACTTTTCTCCCTTCAGAACCCAGCCATCAAACATCTGCCAAAAAAACACCGAAATAAGTTCATTACAGATTATTGGAGGTGAAAGTTAAAAATAGACCGGATGAGCCCTTTGGCACATGAGTTGGCATCCTTAGAGCCTTTAACAAACTACTGGTGTCTACGTGGCTCTGATCGTAGCTAATGCCTAATAATAAGCTTCTCAACTTGGACTTACAGTTACATAATGTGGTGTTAATCACTTCATAATATACACAGCCTGGTCCAAAAAAGTCCAGAGCTGGATTTAACTAAGCAAAGCAAAGAGCTTTTTATTCGATAACACTGGTCTACAAGTCAAATTTCTCCAGAATAAAAGCAGCCTCAAGTACCAAATTTGAGTCACCAATAAAGAAAAATGAAGTCAAAAATGCTGGTTGGTGTTTGTTTCGCAGATACGGTCTTAGGTCAAAATGTGAAATTCTGTGAATTAATGAGAGAATGGGTTTTACTCAAAAGGAATATTTGTCTCAGAACAAAATACTGTCTGCACATTACCAATAGATATGTTTAATAACACTTCAACATATGCACTGAACGCATCCAGACCAGTAAGTTCTTTAACCCTACCTGATTTATCCCTTTCATGCATGAATTATGAGAACCTTAGTCAATATTTTTTTCTTGAGTGTTTTTATTCCTCTTTAGACATGAAAAAAACAATGCAAATGATTTTTTTTTTTTTTTTTTTTTTATGAACCTATTTTTCATGGAGTCACAAAAATGTCCATTCAGCTGGACACGATGCATATGATTTCTGAAGCAAAGAAACATGTATTTAAAACTCATCATCAGAAAGGGATATACTGTGTGAAAACTATGAAATAATAACATTTTTAATGCAGCTAATTGCTAAATTGCTAATGTTTTCTCACATTTTATATACTCTAATATTAGTTATTACTCATTTCATGGAGATAATATCCTCCTGAGACCCAGGAATTTGACAGTTATAGCTTTTTTACATTAAAAAATTGTCTTGATTGGAAACTGCATAATGCAACACTTTTTGCAGATACATTTTTAAAATAATTTTTATTTACTGATTGACTTTTTAATGGAATGTCCTTTGTAATGCACAGTATTTTTTAAGTAAAACTGCCAAACTTTTGTCCCCTATAGAGGACAAAATGCATTGATGGGTCTCAGGAGGATATGCAAAAAAAAAAAAAAAACCTTTTTGTTTCAGAAAACTGTTAATTACAGTCTAATAGCAATTAGCAACTGATTTTACACTAAAACATGTTACTGCAGATCAGGTTTATCATGAGCAGCAAAGTTCCAATAATTGTATGAATGTCAGTGTTTGGGAGGATGCATAAGTGTCCACTGTGTTGGCTGATATGGAACTAAAACAACAAAACCCATGAATATACAAGAGAACAGCTGGAGAAAATCTGTCCACTGTAGTGACCAATATGCATGAAAGGGTTAATAAGTAGTTTCTCATTTCTTAAACAACCATCTATATACCTATATATCCGTCTGTCTGTCTGTCTGTCTGTCTGTAGGTTTGAGTCATTGGTGTGTGTGAAGGGGAAGACTTTATGCAGCAGTTTGACTCTCCATCAATGTTGAATGTGTGACCACCTTGTTTGTGTGAATATTTAACTAGTGTGCAGACCTGTGGGGAACCATGGCTTCTACATGTGGTAGATAATAAACTTACCTCTGATCCTGTTCGTCCCTTTACTTTCTTTACTTTCTTGGTAAATTCCACTGGTATTTTCAGTTGAATAACCTCTCAGCTGGCATGTCTGTTTCTGCACAGGAAATATGACACCATGGCAACGTGGCCCTATTGTTTATCTGTTGCTAGGTAACCCACTTCAATTCTATGATTCTAGGCAAGTCTGTTATAAGGCTGTTGTATTCCAAAATTACTAATATTTCCCAAAATATTGGGCCTATCAACTCACCATTTTCACTAGTCTCCTCCTTGACCAAAAATGCATAAGAATACCAAACAGCAGCAGTCAGCTCTGTACGGATTTAGTGTGAGAGATGCACAGACGGAGTCCACTTCCACAGTCCTTTTATAATATACAGGGTGTCCCATAAGTCTCCATACATAGGAGACATAATACATATGGTTCTAACATGTATTTCTTTATATTTCTTCTTTATAGTTCTTCAGCAGTGGAGGACACACATTGAAATGTGTTCCAGACAAAATGGCAGTCATATAGAGCATATTATATAAATAAAAATGGTTTATGTCAAGAAACGTTTATTTTTCCTATGTATGGAGACTTTTGGGACACCCTGTAGATACACTATTGTGATTTTCTTTCTCTTAAAGCTAATTATGTTGCCTCATAGGTGGGAATGTGCAGAGCAGCCTTCTGACTTTGACGGACAATAATAGCTCCAAAATAAATGTAGGTATGTTCATTTAAAGATCTCTTTTAGTCTTAGACATGTGTTACTTTCATTTAATTTTTTTCATTGAATTTATCAGCGATCCACCAATCACAATCATTCTTAACCCTTTCATGCATATTGGTCGCTACAGTGGACAACTACAGGGGTTGGACAAAATAATGGAAACACCTTCACCTCAAGATGATAATGCCCCAATCCATACAGCTAGAATTGTTAAAGAATGGCATGAGGAAAATTCTAATGAAGTTGAGCATCTCGTATGGCCGGCACAGTCCCCAGACCTCAACATTATTGAGCATTTATGGTCAGTTTTAGAGATTCAAGTAAGACGTCGATTTCCACTGCCATCGTCTCTAAAAGAGTTGGAGGGTATTCTAACTGAAGAATGGCTTAAAATTCCTTTGGAAACAATTCACAAGTTGTATGAATCAATACCTCGGAGAATTGAGGCTGTAATTGCCGCAAAAGGCGGACCTACACCATATTAAATTATATTTTGTTGATGTTTTAAGGTGTTTCCATTATTTTGTCCAACCCCTGTATTCTCTTGTATATTCATAGATTTTGTTGTTTTACTTCAGTGGTGATTTCTCATAGACTGCAGTGGAAGCCTGGCTTCCCCTAAAATTACGAAAATTAAATGGTTAAATATGTTCGGTTGTGTTGACATTTCATTGACTACAAATGTGTTAGAACACGTTCATCTCAAAGATGAGTTTGTTCAGAATCAGCTTTATCACAAATCAACAGACTGGATGTTGTTCACTTCTCCTCCATTCCAGTGTTTCTGTTTTCTCCTCCATCTCTGCTCAGTGCATTTGTCCGTAGACTGTGTCCGTCTCTGGGCTTCAATGGGACTGAGTGGAACAGTTTTTTTCATTGCCTCAAAACTGGACGGTAATTGGATAAATGCCACGATGTTGTCCCGCCCCCAGACGCCAGGTGTCTCTGGGGATGAATGGAGCTGTGGGCGGAGCTCGGCCTGGCTGGATGCCAGAATCCCACGTGCTGATTGGAGGATCAGTCGAAAGGCTGAATCCCGTTTGATTGACAGCTATTTTGAGATCTGCTCCTTCACTGACACAGTTCAGTTTAATACCGTTGCGCATTCTGCTGTGAAATCAAGAGAGAAACCACTACGAAATTACTCGTTCATTTCTTGCACTGTAAATAAAACACACTCATTGTACTTCTTGTTTCAATTTAACATAATTTCAGCATTTTCTTGTTTCAGTTCCATAATTTAATCATTTCTTGTTCAAGTTTAGTATCATTTTGTAGATAGTTAAATCAGTCAAACTGTCGGCTCGGTTGGAGTGAAAGGAGCATCTCTTGTTTAAAAAGGCTGAAGTCTTACACTCGCAACACAACGGGCCAAGGCAATCTAAGCAGCCCAGCTCTGCTGGACATTGAGAGGACACTGGTCAAGTCCCTGGAAAAGATGCCTACTGTGTACGATAAGGTCACTGAGCATTTTCTTAAAAAGGAACAGAGGGCCGAATTTATGTTTAAACAACTTGACAATTTTTTTTTTATGTAAGCCGACATGGAGCTTCCCCTGTCTGAAACACGAGCAGCCGCCACTGTTTTACTTGCATATCAACCAACACAGTGGACACTTACTGGTCAAAACACAGTAACGTCCTGTCAGAGAGCTCCTTGTTTCTGATAATCCCTTATGGTCCAACTAAAGCAAAAATTAATTTAAAAGTAATTAGGACATTTTTTAGAAGAAAAAGTTGTTTTTTTTGTTGCATATTATCTGAGTGAGTAATAAGTAGTATTATAGTATGTTAAAAATGTGAGAAAATATCAGATTAGTGGCATTAAAAAAAAATTATTTCATAGTTTCAGTCAGTAAATGCATGTTTCGTTGCTTCAAAAATTAAATGCATGGTGTCCAGCTGAGTGGACATTTTTGTAACTCCATAAAAAATAGATTCATAAAAAAATTTCAATTACATTGTTTTTTTTTATGCCTAAAGAGGAATAAAAACACTGAGGAAAAAAAAAAACTTGAATAAGGTTGTCATAATTCATGCATGAAAGGGTTAATCAGTTTGCTGAAGCAGACCACACTCCTGCTCATGGAGTGAGTCACTGGTAACAAAATTGAAAAAATGGGCAACAAACAAGAGAAAATCACCGAAAATGAAGACTTGCGGCCAAAAAGAAAAGCAATGTCAGTTATCTGGAATTATTTCGGCTGCAAGAAGGATTTAACTGAAACACATGTTCTCTGTCAACAGTGTCTGGCACCTGTTACCAGAACAAGAGATAACACGACTAATTTGTTTGACCATTTATGTTGGCACCACACAACTATAATATCTGCCTGAGTATTTTTTCATATTGCAATATATATTGCAGGGTTAAAAAAAATCGCAGTGTCAGTTTTTTCCAACATCGTGCAGCCCCAGTGACAATACATTCACTTTACAGGTTCTATCAGTGGAACATTTATAAATCTATTGTATAAACGTACAAAAACCAATATTTATATGAAATAACACTTTATCATATACCTTGAAAATAACAGCTAACCGAGACTTGTGTCTTTTGTTTTCCAGTTCATCTTATTACAGTATGTAAGACTTAACACATTAATTCTCTGAAGCAGATAATTTCTAAAAAAAAAAAATGCAGACCAGTGTATGTTTGAGCAGCAACTGCCACTATATTTTCTCCATTCTTGTTCATCTGATGCACCCAAAATTGCACAGTGTAGACCAGGGATGTCTAATCCTGGTCCTTGAGGGATGGTATCCTGCATATTTTAGATGTTTCCCTCTTTCAGCCCACTTGACGGTCGTTATCAGTCTTCTGCAGAGCTTGATGATAGGCTCATCATTTGAATCAGATGTGTTGGAAGAGGGAAACATCTAAAACATGCAGGATACCAGCCCTCAAGGACCAGGACTGGACACCCCTGGTGTCGACCCAAGTTAAGGGAAAACAACATTACCTTAAAATGAGGGATATGTGTCCTTTCATTGCACCTTTGAATCAGCAGTGTGGAGGAATAAGCAACAATGAACAGAATCTGTTAAAATATGCTGGTGCTTGGAAAAATTTTTTCTGCCAGTTTGATTGACCAGAGACACGACCCCACATGGAGGATAGAGTTAGTTAAAAAGACTGTAAAACATTAGACTCTGTGCACCGTTTCACATTATTTGGCAAGAAACTGACATCACGTTTCATGAAATAAATAAATCCAGAATCCCTTCTTTTGCCTTTTTGTGGGTGTGTAAGTTCATAAAAATAAAGAGAATTATGTCTGGAGGTTCTAACCACTTGTCAGTCCAAGAAGATTTGTGGCGACATCTTCAGTGTTATGTTGTTAATCGTTTTCAAATACAAACATAATCCAAAATGAATTTTGTTCTATAAATATTGTAATCATATTTACATGCCTGTATTCTTAGGTTTTGTTAACCACGTGTCACTTGTTCCAAAAAGCCTAATGTGCAGGTCCCACAGAGCTGGGGTGTCAGACCCTGTGGCCTACATGAACTGTGTTGGATCTGGCAGGTTGGCTCTGGAAGCAAAGGCTTTTCCTTCCCCCTCACTTGCTCTAGGAAATGTGACCAATGCAAGAAGGAGGCAGTGTAGTATTTGGCCCTTAAACGCTGCCTTAACCCTGTTTGGCAACAGTTCTATCAAACATAGGAAGAAAATAATAAAGAATCCAGGGTGTAGATATCACAGCCATGAACCTCCTTTTCTCCCTTGGGATTGTGTGGGTGTCCTGTACTTGTGTATTTTTTTATGTCTGGGGCTGACCTTAATGAAATCTCCGGCGTTGCAGTCGATGTTGACGTCAAACAGCTCCAGACTTATGACCTCACTGGGTTCAGCGATGACAAAGGCGGCGCAGGCCAACTGTGGCTGAGACGCAACGAAGGTGAACAAGCCTTCGGTGGCCAACATGTCCAAGCACCCTACAGAGAACACAAAGACAGGTCTGGGCATAACACACACATTTTTCACTTTTGTATCACAACTCACTTGATGACAAAAGGAAAAATGTAGCCTAATTTTCTGACACAGGAGATCTTTGAGGATCTTTTAATTGCAAATGTTGACTGGACAATACAGTCATGGCCAAACGTTTTGACAGTAACATACATTTTGTTTTAGCAAGCTTTGTTTATTATTATTATTATTATTATTATTATTATTATTATTATTATTATTATTATTATTATTATTATCTTATATTGACAAGAACATGGAGAAGACTTTTATTTGCAAATAAATCCCATTTGTCATTTGTGTCACTGCTAAAACCTTTGTCCACAACTGCATGGGGCAAATGATTAACAAACATACAACAATGTTTTTAGACTAAACTGATTACTGTTGAAGAATAACTTGAAGATGGACCACTCATACATTTATTAGTGAGCCCACACAAAGACTCCTAGAAAAAAGTACTGTCTTTAGAGAGAAATTAAATATAAGTCTATGGAAGTGATTTAGTGACTCTTACACTTAGATTTACACACTTTGGTTCTTGCCACTTGTTAAGGACCTAATGCATTTTGTACCATAAATAAATAACATACCTATCAAACAAATGCGCAATGTACTTCTAATACATCATGCATCAAGTAAAAAAAAAAACAGTTTTACTTTCTCATTACCACATATGCTTTTAAATATGGATGCATTGTATTTGGTCATTTTGCAGCTGCTGAGTTCTGTGTCATTCTCAGTGGTTCTTGTATGTGAACAACATTAGTATTGCAAATTAGAAAATAACATTGTTAACCCTAACCCAAAAATATAATGCGGCTAACATGATTTGATCTGTGTAATGACTGCAAATGAATGTATTTATAGTGATATGTGGGGGCTGGATTGGTTGTGGAGGCTGAATTACTCAGGACATTTTTGAGAAAATTGGTAGCACAAATATGTCAGAAATATTGTGATAAAAACCACATGGTATTTTTTTGTCTGCATTTTTAAATGCATTGATATTTACAGGGGTTGGACAAAATAATGGAAACACCTAACATTGTGGCATCATAGAAGGTGTTTCCATTATTTTGTCCAACCCCTGTATGTATGTATGTATGTATGTATGTATGTATGTATGTATGTATGTATGTATTTATTTATTTATTTACCAAAAATATTGTGCATTTGTTTGATAAACACATTTTATAGTTGCAAATCAGGTCTAGTTAGTTAATCCAGGGGCATGTCTAAAACATGTTTTGTATGTTTGGAAGCACATAAGCTCCACAGAGAACAACAATATAGGAACAGTCACTGATGTTGTCTATAACCTTAAGAGCTGAAACCAAATAAACATCCTTATGGTAAATTTGTGTATTTTTTCATGTAACAGTACAACTTTGCATGTATAAAAATACAGCAGAAAAATGTAATTTTGTTTATGCTAAAACAAATAAGTTGCTATTGAAAGTTTTGGCAGAAAATAAGCATTACTGAATACAATTTTTATTAACAGTTACAAGGATTTCTTTCTCTTTTTTTCTCCTTGTGTTTAATTTCAATAGAATGTGTAGACAACGATATGTCCAGCATAGGGTCTAATTCCAAACTGTGTTAGTTTGGCACAACCAAACTGTCATTTGGTACTAAATTTAATTATCTAATGTATGGTTCTCATTGGTGCATACAGTATTCACAACGTTTGTACATTTTTATATATTTTTTAATATTTTTATGTTAAGTCACCATTGATTTGTTTTCTAATTATTCTGTATTTAGAATAACGAGGGACTGAGAAAGAAAAGTGAAGATTTGTTCTATCATGTAATTTTGTTTTTGTAAAAACAGATACATTGTCAATGAAAAAACATAGTTTTGACAGGACATTAGTTCCATATATTTGTTATAAACAGTTTAAAATGGCTTTTGAGTCAACACGTCATTTAGGAGATTTCTAATAGCCAGGCTACTTTGATCAGTTCTGATATTCATCATTGTGAATGATACCCAGCCCTTACGTTTCAGTGTGTCATGTATTGATTTAAGAGCTATTGAACAAGGACAGATGAACAGTTACGTAAACACTGACTCTGTTTTCTGTAATCTTGCTAATACTTTTTTTTTTGCACTACTCACTAATATGTGTGGTCTACAGTATGCTCCGTGTGCATGTGCAGACCAATCAAAGTGTATACTGATTAGGCTAAAAAATGTCCTAATATAAATATCTTCTCTGCATAAATGTTTTTTTTTTTTAATTAATGACTTAGCATAGTTGTAATTATGTAAAAGTATTAGTTCCACAAATAGTTTTCCCACTGCTGTAAGTCAGTAATCAGTGTGAAGTACAATCAGCAGATGAAATAAACTATTGTTTTCTGTTTCACTTACTGAGAGGTCGGCGGAAAATAAAATCCTCTGACTCTCTTTTCTGCTCCAAACTGAGAAGAGAATATAATCCATCTGAAGGTTCATTGTCCTGTACAATAAAACATGAGCGAATGGCAGGTGAGATAGCAACTTTACAGGCGTCGTGTGAACAAATGGTAGTTTTGGTGTAAGACTGAAAATGAGCTCTTACCTCAATGTAGCGGCTGAGCCCCATCCAGGATGAGAGGGAGATGAGGAAGAGGAGCAGCTGTGCACGCAGAAGCAGAGGCATGCTGTCAGACTGTCTCTGGAAACGCTTTCCTGAAGCAGAGGGAGAATAACGGAGCTGCTGCCGGAGAGCTGGCAGCTTTTATAGAGTCAGCACAGACAGGCAGAGCCACATCACAGGGTCACACTGAGACACACTGAGCAATGAGGACTGACAGGGGTGTCCTGAGTCATGTGTCCACAGACCAGGCCAGCTCTCAAGACTAATACTGTATTTCTGATACATTATTATGTCACCTCATATTGAGAAACCTTTCATGAAGAGTTATTAAGATGTAATGAATGTCTCATGAAACATAATGTTTTACACATGACTTCATTAACATTAATGAGAATAACTGTTCCATTTCCATGTTGGGAAAACGACTCAGTCTTATGTTTCTTTTCTTCCATCAAGACATTTGTTTGGCTTTGAGCCATCAAATGGAAGAGTCCCCCTTCAATGACCTGTTGGACTCAACACTTGGACCACACTAACATAGTTGGGGAAAAAAACATTTATGAATAGAGCTGTCAGCCCATTTAGTTAATTCACTGGTAATAAAATACCAATGACACCAAATTAGGGATGTAACGATTACCGGTATAACAATAAACGGCGGTAAAATTGCAGACGGTTAGTATTACCATTTAAATTCTAATTATCATGATAACCATGTTTGATTACCGCACCTTTAGGGGAAAAAACCCTATGTAAAGATCTGCTTTTATGTCAAATATTTGAGTATAGTTTTAATTTATTACAATTCTGATTTTAAATACCTAATATTTGGAACCAATATTCACTTTTAAAGTCTTTGAAAAGGTTCATTAAGCATCTGTGTGTTATTTATGCAATGAAGTATATACATTTTTTATATTGGGTTTTATATATTTTTTTGTGTTTTCTGTCCTTTTGTGTTTTTATAGTAGGTTAAAGTGAAAAAAATAATAGATGATATAGATGAAGTTGTGCTGAAAAAAGAAAAGATCCCAGACATGGGTATAGTAAACATTTGTTTATATAGTATAAAAGGCAAAATCAAAAGGACTGAAAAACAGAAAAAATAGGCTCAGACCACTAAGGGTTAATATTTGAACGCTTCTGCCAAGAGAAAGTACATTGTACCAATTATTTTATTTTATTTTAATTTATTTATTTTTTTAATAAAACTTGGTTAAATTATTTCAGTGTGTGTATTAGTGCTTTTTGAATATTTTGACACAATTTCAATAATACCGCAATAATAATGATAACCATGATAATTTTGGTCACAATAACCGTGATATGAAATTTTCAAATCATTACATCCCTACACCAGATGTTATTAAAAACTACAGACAGTTCTTATAAACATCACTGAGTAAAACATTTGCGTAGATTCTCAGCACCCAGGTCATGGTAATCCTCGAATGGTTCAAAAAGCATCTTGGCTTGAACATGTCCAACCAAGGAGGAAGGAAAAATCAAGGAACACAAACACATCCAACACACTCTGAACACCTGTGGCTACCCCAGCTGGGCCATGATCAAGTCAGCTAGGAGGACACAGAACAAGACCACCACCAAATGGGACATTGGAACGACCGTCACCCAACAGGGGTGGGGGTCTACGCGACCACCAGCCCCCTACGTACAATACAATCCTAACAACTCTGCCACACAAATCCCACCTTAGGCACAATGACCCACACACCACACAAAGGCCCAAAGGGGCCGATGGCACTCAAGAAACACAACAGGACTCTTGTGACGTCTCAAGGCATTTACAAAAGGAGAGGATAAATACCCAGCTCCTGCACCAACAGTCTGCAGAACTGAAAAAGCACCTCTGGAGGAGAGGAGAAATGTCGTCAAGCCAAGATCGAAGTCCGTTTGCTTTTGATTGAACCTTTCAAGGATCACTGAGTAAAGTTTGTAATAAATGAACAAAGTAAAAGATTAAAAATGATCATAGAATTTCAAATATAGGGATCATGTTTCTTATGTGTGCTTTATATGGTGACATTTATTTGATTTATTTATTTTACAATGCCATGTAAATATCTTACGATTGGTTCATAAGAATTGATTCGGCCTTTGAGTGGTTCCAGCCTGCAGACGGAAGGACCACAATGATTGATCAATCGATCAATCAATCAATCAATCAATTTTTATTTATATAGTGCCAAATCATAACAAAAGTTACCTCATGACACTTTACAATCAGAGCTGGTCAAACCCAGGCTCTGAAGCCAGTTCACAGAAGTCAGCAGAATCCTCCAGGAGCAAACACTCGGTGACAGTGGAAGGACAAACGGCCTTTAACAGCAGAAACCTGGAGCAGACCCCGACTCTGGAGGATGGACGTCTGACTGACCAGCTGGGGTTAAAGACAGAGGGTAAAGGAAGAGAAAGAAAAAGAGGGAGAGAAAGATTGGGGAGGGCGGGGGGGGCGTAGCAGCCTGTCCAGCCATGCGGTTGTCTCAGTGTATTCAGTACTGACACAACAGTCTGGAATTGGGTCAGTTGCTGTGAAATATGCACAATCTATTCTATACCATCCAGTCACAAGTTTGGGGGGTGGCCGTTTCGCATTGTGGACGCAGACTCCTTTTTGTCGCCAATCAAAGTCAGTTCCAAGTCCACCAGTCTCTTTCCAACTGTTGGTGGTTGTTTACTTGATCCAAAAATAAGGATTGAAGTACAGGTAACACCCTGTATTCTCAAGCGTCTCTGACAAAAGCGTCATGTCCATCTTATCTGTGATTGGTTTACTCTGCGCCTGTTAGTCCCGCCTTCATATTTGGATTCAAGCCCCAAGATTCCAGATGGATTTCTCATTGAGAAAGATGGACGGCTGCCCAGGCTGGGGAGAGGTGGGGAACCAGAGGGAGAGCCATGGATGCACAGCAAAGCGAACTGGAGCTGTGAGAAAGAAGAACAGCGGGTGTTAGGAGAATGACCGAGAGCTACAACCAACGGCCAGAACTGTTAACACCACTACTGCAAATACTAGTACTACCAGCAATATACTACTACTACAAATACTAGTACTACCTGTAATATACTACTACTGCAAATACTAGTACTACCAGCAATATACTACTACTACAAATACTAGTACTACCTGTAATATACTACTACTGCAAATACTAGTACTACCAGCAATATACTACTACTGCAAATACTAGTACTACCAGCAATATACTACTACTACAAATACTAGTACTACCAGCAATATACTACTACTGCAAATACTAGTACTACCAGCAATATACTACTACTACAAATACTAGTACTACCTGTAATATACTACTACTGCAAATACTAGTACTACCAGCAATATACTACTACTACAAATACTAGTACTACCAGCAATATACTACTACTGCAAATACTAGTACTACCAGCAATATACTACTACTACAAATACTAGTACTACCTGTAATATACTACTACTGCAAATACTAGTACTACCAGCAATATACTACTACTACAAATACTAGTACTACCTGTAATATACTACTACTGCAAATACTAGTACTACCAGCAATATACTACTACTACAAATACTAATGCTACCAGTGGATATACTACAACTACAAATACAAGTAATACCAGTGAATATACTACTACTACAAATACTAGTACTACCAGTGGATATACTACTACTACAAATACTAGTGCTACCAGTGGATATACTACTACTACTAATACTAGTACTACCAGTACTATACTACTACTACTACAAATACTAGCACTACCAGTAATATACTACTACTACAAATACTAGTACTACCAGTAATATACTACTACTACTACAAATACTAGTACTCCCAGTTAATATACTACTACTACAAATACTAGTACTACCAGTGGATATACTACTACTACAAATACTAGAACTACCAGTGGATATACTACTACTACAAATGCTAGTACTACCAATGAATATACTACTACTACAAATACTAGAACTACCAGTGGATATACTACTACTACAAATACTAGTACTACCAATGAATATACTACTACTACAAATACTAGAACTACCAGTGGATATACTACTACTACAAATGCTAGAACTACCAGTGGATATACTACTACTACAAATACTAGTACTACCAGTGGATATACTACTACTGCAATTGTTAGTACAAATAATAGTAACCTCTACCATCTATGGAGCTATATAATAAACACTATCACAACAATATGGATAAATGAGTGATGATGATGAAGGAGGAGAGAAGAAGGACCACAGCAGCAGGTCCAGATGATCCAGGGAACACCTGTGAGGACATAAAGCACAGAGACTCCAGGGAACTAGGAGACTCAGGAACATGTATTTGCTGGGGTGTGAATAGTGGAGCAGAGAGGAGGTCAGACAGGAGGAGGAGCAGAGGGGAGCTCAGTGTATCCTGATGAGTGTCCATCAGTCTAAGCCTATAGCAGCAGAACTAAGAGCAGCCTGAGCCACCCTAACTATACGATTCATCAAAATGGAAAGTTTTCTTCCTCCTCTTAAACGTACAGAGGGTGTCTGCCTCCCGGACCGAGGCAAGGAGGTGGTTCCACAATAGACTAGCTTGATAGCTGAAGGCTCCTGTCCTACTTTTGGAGATTCTAGGAACCACTGGTAAGCCCGCATGTTGAGAGCGTAGTGCTCCAGATGATGAAGGATCGTGGGCTGGTTGTTGCACTAGGGATAATTTTATTGCCTTTAAACACAGATAAGCAATTTTGCAGCTGATTCTCAATTCACTCTGGATCACTTTGAACGTTTATTGCCTTAACCTAAAAAAATCTGCGAGGATGTGATAACAAATGAGTCACCATGTATTTAGCATGACTGAAGTAAAACTAAAACAAAAGCACAGGCTGTATAATTAGTTTGTAATTGTTGCTGAAGTGGAATTTGTGTTGCAGTCTGTTTTTATTGATAGCTGATTGTTAATGTTAGGTAAGTCCATTTCATTCTGGTTGTTGTCACTGTAGAAGTGCAGATGAGAATCACTTAAATCTGAGAAGCAAGCGTAAGGATTTTCACAGAAAAATTAACTTCAGTCTAAGGGGGCCAGAGCATCTAGTGGCCATCATTAGATATTAAGATATCTAGGCATGTCAAGATACTAACACATTGACTTCACATCGAAGCAATAGTTTTTCACGTAAAAGCAATCTCAATCCTCTGCAAACATCAAAAAACAAAAGGCTCCCATTAAAAAACTTCTTCATGAACTCTCTTCTGCTACTCTGCAGCAGCACAAGAAAACCGAAAGGTTTCAAAGTGAAGCCAATGCTGAAGTATCTTAAAGTGTTAATACCACTAATGTCGAATAGATGCTGCTTTAAAAAGCCTGGCTCCACTAATCTGACTTAACTTCAACTTTTGATCTTCTCTCTACAAATACTAAGTCCATAAATTCAGTTATAATTTCCTTTTGACTTTCTGCACCATGATGTGGGTCTGACCTTACATGCAAACCCTTTGACTATGTATGTAATGGATGCTCTGATAGTCCTGTAAAAGTGAAGCCTGTACAGTTAATGAGCTATCCACTGATAAATGTGTTTATACTGGTGGTAGATCATTTTGTCTGGGTCATTTTAAATGTAGCTCACCAGCTGAAAAAGTGTGGGCAAGTTTATCAGGGGATGAAACTGAATAACAGAAATAGTAGAGGGTTGTTTTACATTGAGGGAAAGGGAGCTGAGCTCTGGTGGGATTTGTTGTAGACCTAAGGAGGTGCACCTGAGCTCCGCTGCACTCCAGCCCAAGTTAACCTATGGACATGATGTTCCTTCTTTTCTACCGTGTTGTGTCAGTCATCTTTTTATAGAGTCTATGTATGAAACAGTACCATTTACTCCAAAGCACTATGTTCATTTATTCATCCTTTGCTTAATCCTCTTGAGGGTCGTAAGGGGCATCATCACAGAGCTGACACACAGAGACGGATAACCATTCACTCTCACATTCACACCTATGGGTGATTTACACTGACCAGTTAACCTATTAACAGGGAGAACATGTAAACCCCGCACAGGAAGTCCCCTGCTGACCAGTGGTGGGTTCAAACCCGGGACCTTCTTGTTGTGATATGACAGTGTTAACCACTATAGCTGGACCACTGTGCTGCCCTAGAATCACAACTTCCATTACAAAATTACAAGTTATAATATTCATTTAATGTGATATTTTCTTCTTTCACCTATTGTTCAATTGTTTTGGCTGACCCTCCTTTTTGGAACACTTGAGTTCCTGAGAGTCCTGCTGCTGCAGAGTACAGTCACTAATGACTGAAGATTAAGTGTGTAATTACAATGATGCATGTGTTGAAAGAAGACACTATATGACCACTAGATGCTCCACTTTATTTGTCTTAACACAATGCCAGCTTCAGAGGAGAGGCCCATAAACAGAACAAAGACCGACTTTGGATTAACTCGTGGTACAGACACAGAAACAGATGACAGGGAGCTGCCGTGATGTAATTTAGTTTGTGGCAAATTTGTTTAGAAGAGACTAATTGTGGTTGTCCATGCTGCCACTGTGAAAGGTCAGACTCAGATGTAGCTGTGTGTAAGAGATGGTGATCATCATGTCTTGGAGAGAATAGCCTGCACTGTCTCTAGTTCATCTGAAATGAAGACAAGAGGTTCTGTGAGAATCTCTGGTTTGCAATTAACTGGGCCTAATGATAGGTGACATTCAAGTCATTGTGACGCAGGTCTGTGATGCTACATGCAAAACGTCAAACCAAAAAAGACACCACAATTATGAATGTATTGAACAGTATTTGGTTGAACACCACCACCGTCTGTGGTCTCCCAATGCTGATGACCTATTCAAGGTGTATTACTTTCACTTAAAAACCGTGGTCAGTGATAATAATTAGCATTAAGTCCTCGTGCTAAGAAGATGTCCGAAGCTATTATCCAGGGTCTTGCAGCTAAAGTGTGTTTCATTAATGTGAATGACAGCAGAGGGAAAGGAAAATGTTAGCTAAATGCTACATGGCGTGTGTGTATTTCATAATTATGTGCAACCAGTGCTTGGTGAATTTACATAAGTGCTATGATGTGTGTGATGTGCTACTGCTTTACATACTCTAATTGTTTAAATTCAATTTATTAAATGAATCGATAGATTTTAATGAACAAGCACAGTACTCCATAGTCATATTAAACTGCTCAAAATGATGAACCGATATATCATTTTACATTATGCTGGTCTGTTCATACAGTTAATCTGCTAATCTAATCTAATCTAATCTAATCTAATCTCAAACTACTGGAAGGAAAATTCATGGTGGATCAAAATTTCATACTCTGAGACAACTGTAATTCAAAGGAATTAAGGCAAAATTTAAACCTTAATGTGGGAGAGAATATAGAGAAGAGTATGGGGTGCTGTTTGAAGAACAGCTCATGCTAACAATAACAACAATATTTCATCACATTTAGTTTCAAATTATGTAAAAAAAAAAACATAAACAAAAAAAAAAACAGTGTGAATTTTTTCAGGTCACCTTTTAGGACGGTTACAAATATTAAATGTCACACATAAATATTAAATTTAAATCTAAATGTTAAATCTAAATGTTAAGTATAAATGAAAAATGCTACATATAAATTTAAATGTAAATGTTAAATCTAAATGCTAAATCTAAATATAAGTCTAAATGTTAAATCTGAATGTAAATGTTAAATCTAAATCTCTTGGGTGCAAGTAAATATTTAGTTAATATGCAGATTGACACTGCCTGTAACAGGAAGTACCAAAATAAAAGCTTGAGGAGCTAGCACTGTGATGTCTGGGCCAGAGCCATAAATAAAGAGCGTTATGACACTTCCATAGACTCCCTCTGTAAAAAATGGTGGACGAAATATGGACCTACTTCTGGGTTCTGAAGGGGCTGGTTGTTCCTACACTGAATGTGACGCCATCGCAACAAATTCATTTCTATTTCAGCTGATGTAGTAATTCCAGTGCTAAATTAATAAGATATCATCATCTTTCAAATTATCGAGTGTATTTCCTCTATTAGCAGACATTTATGTTGTAAATTCTGTTTTCCTTGGTATGTGTTAGCATTAGTATAAATTTATGTCTTAAACAACTGTTATGTTGGATTTTCAGCTGTAGCCCTATGGTTTGGTAGCTCGACTTGGCCAGCTGTTGAGATTTAACCACTATAACTACAAATTATGGAGTTTTTAAGATAAGGTAATGTTAGGACAAATGTTATTCTCAGCAGGTTTTATTTTAGTTGTTTTGCGGAACCTGGTGGTGTTTGGTTCAGTTTGTCAGCTGAGGTCATGTGCTAATTAGGAGGAGAGTTGCTGTAGAGCTGAGCTCTGCCAAGAAAAGTTCTCAGATGAAACCGCCATATTTGGTCATGTGTCTGAAGGGAACGAACTGGAATACAGGGGCGTCATCACAGACTTCATGGACTGGTGTGAGTGAAACCACCTGCTCTTGAACACCGGGAAAACAAAGGAGATCGTGATCAACCTCCGCAGGTCACCCTCACAACCCACACAAGTGATCATCTGGAGCTTGGACATTGAGATAGTGGACTCCATTAGGTACCTGGGTGTTCACCTCAACAATAAACTGGACTGGACAAACAACACAGACGCCCTGTTCAAGAAGGGTCAGAGTCGCCTCCACCTGCCGAGGAGACTGAGGTCCTTTGGAGTGAACAGGGCTCTCCTCCGGACATTCTACGATACTTGAGTGTCCTCTGCGGTCCACTTTACCATCGTGTGCTGGGGAGCGGGCACTACAGAAAGAGACAGAAAGAGACTCAATAAACTGAAAAAGGGAGCCGGCTTTGTCCCAGGCTGCCCGCTGTACTCCACTGAAGAGGTGGCGGACAGACGGACGTTGGGAAAGCCGACGTCCATCATGGATAACCCCTCCCACCCCACGCACCACACTGTAAAGGCCCTGAGAAGCTCCTTCAGCACCAGACATTTACATCCCCTGAGCTCGAAGGTGCGTTTCCGCAGGTCATTCCTCCCACAGCCATCAGACTGTGTAACAGTACACAGTGACCCTCCACCACCAACATATCACATCATGTATATGTGCAATCACTATGTAAATATGTAAATATCTTTACATTTTATACTTTAAGAACATCTATTTCTACCTGCCTTTCTTTTGCACTGGTGTGTTGCATATTACTGCTGTATACTGTTAAATTTCCCCATGGTGGGATCAATAAAGTCTATCTTAAAAGTTCATTAAAGTTATTATTCATGAGTTAGAGGAAGTGAAATGTCTGGAACTTGATGTTTGTTAGATCCAACTCATCCTATTAGAATTCTGCTGAGTTTTGAGTTTGTTAATGTCGAGTTTTTAATGAGTTTATGCCCATGCTAACACTAGCATGCTAAGTTAGCCGCTATGCTATCCGTTGGTTAATGTCATTATTGTGTGTGTTGGACATTTGCCCCACTACTTCCTGAACTTCAGGTGGCTCCTCTACTTCCTGTCTTTCATTATTGGACATACTGATCAATGCAGGTGTGTCTGCTACTTATTATAAATTGAGTAATGAAACATGAGTCTTTGATTTCCTCTTTGATATCCTGACATGACTACACATGAACCTTTATCTTGTTTGGCTGTGATCAGACTATTATAGGAGTCATATAATGAACGACTGTGTGAGTTACTCAAATACTTATATTTTCCTTGGGGGTGATCTGAGTCATCCACATGTGCCCCCCCACCCCTGTGAGAGTTGCCCACAATAGTGGCAACTCTCTGCTCAAACAGGGTGAGTTCATCCTCTTCTCTCCCCTGCCTGTTTTGGCCACGCTTTGCCGGTGGGCAACAGTCCTCCACTTCATGTCCATCTTCACATCATCTGATCATGCAGAGAAGGGAATCCCAGAGGGAATCCCACCTACAGACCCTGTTTATACTAATTTGCATATTTAAATGGGGGCGTCTAGAGGGAGGAGTCAGGTACTCCAACGTATGCCGTCAATTCCACACAGATTAGGATGTACAAAGGAAATGTGCTTGGATTCAGGCGTACGGTCAGTTTTACTCATCTGGGGCCTCATGTATCTACGGGTCATACAATAGTCTGATCACCGCCTAAGATAAAGGTTCATGCGTAATCATGTCAAGATATCAAGGAGGAAATCAAAGACTTTGGCTCATGTTTAATTAACTTAATTTATTATTTTCCAACAGACAATGAGGCATGAGGAGACAATAAGACTCAATCCCAGCAGGACAGTCTAAAATACTTAATGTAAAAAAGCTTAACTTAGCTTAATGTCTGACAACAGTGATCAGTCATCACCAAATTATGCATGGACATCACTCATCATGTCCACTTTCACCAAAGGATGAGATGATGAGATGGTGATGATTGATTGCAGTTTTCGGACATTAAGATAGCTTAAACTTTTTCTCTATAACGTGCACCTATGGAGAGGAAAAAGCTTAACTTGGACAGCATCCATAATTCTGGGGTTTTTGTTTTGATTTCAGGAGAGTTGAAAGGGGATTAGAGATGATTAGAGATGTCCATGCATTATTTGGTGATGACTGATCGCAGTTTTCAGACATTAAGCAAGGTTAAGCTTTTTTACCGATTAGCTACTCCGCCATTGAGGATGTGTATAGGAGATGCTTTTGAAAGATGAAGACGGCTGAAAATGGACAAGAATTTGAATACCGACACCAAAGTTGCTAATTTTCTCCTGGACAGTTTGGATAATTTAATTCAACTTATTGTAAGCACGGACATTCCAAATATTCTCTACAGATGAATAACGTTATGCATGTTTGTTCATAGTATGGTAGCTTGTATGCATGTGGGTCATCAAATTGACCGGGTAATAAAGAGTCTGAGAAACAAAAATGGTGAAATGAAACAAAAATGGCAAAATGAAACGTAACTGAGACATTACATTGGTCAAGTGAGTCCTTGTTCAGTCGTTACACATAGTATAGTGGCCTGTAGAAAAGAGAGACAGTGGGGCATATCGAGGCACTGGCATGGATTCAGCTTCATGCCACTGGTGCCGCAGTTGGTCTTTGAAAGTACTGTGAGGACTACCTGTTTTAGCGACTCCTCTGGCCGGAATCAGTGGTGTTTTTCCAGGACAAAGACTCCGCTTCCCATAAGCGCTAGCAACTACTGTCGTAAGGGCATAACTCTGTCCAAGGCGTGCATTTGTTTTAAAGCTAATGAATGAAGAGCGGATTGCTGCATTTCTTTTTTCAAGACAACAACTTGCAGGGTGCAAAGCGACGAGGAAATGTATTTGTTTGTGTTACCTAGCGCTATTTTTTGATGCAAGACAACCAGCAAACTTCATTGTCAGGTTGTAGTGTAGTTTAGTGTCCAGAAGGGGAGCAGACTATCTGTTTAGTATTCCTCACAGACGTGTCCCAATAATATACATTTGCACTAGCTTTTCCACAAAGTATTCAGTCATTTTCATAAATGACTTCAGTCATTCAACATCTTCATCATTCTGCATTAGCAGTTCAGCGCTAGTGGCTTCAGCCTTCTGCATTCACAGTATTCTACTTTTAAAATTTCTTGTTCCTGAAGATCAGTTTAGTATCCAGGCCCCGGCATCAACATTCAACTCCATACAGAACCATTTCAGTCTCACCTTACAAAGCCCTTAATTTGGGACTGAAACAGTGCTCCATATTAAACAGATTACCGATGCCAAAAAGCCAGCTGTCCGCCCAACGCAGAAGCATTTACTAAGTGTTTGAGCTACCAACAGCCACTACAGTCCAGTCCAATGTTCCAATGCATATGGAGAAAGAACAGAAGCATTCTATACCTGTGTACAAGGAAGAGGGACAACTCCAACTCTGTTTTCTTTCCTTTTAACTCACTTAGTTCTTTTAGTCGGTTCAATGCAGAGGCTTACCGGTGTTTAAAAACATGCTCTATCAGTCTCCCTTTTAGTTTTTTCTTTTTCTCCCTACCAGTCCAGCTCCAGTTCCAGTGTCCACCATTACAACACAAATAAATCCAAGAAATCCCTTTCTTTAGGAAAAAGGACAGATCTTACTTCTCACTTGTTCAGCTTACTTCTCACTGCTAAACTTTGCCGGTTGGCATAGTGTAGTCATAGTGACATAAATCAGTCCAGCCCTGTCCGACCTGACCAGGGAAGCTGAGAAATAGCATTTGGAAATAACCTATTTTGGTGCTCATACTCTCGTGTTAAATTCTGGACTAGGGTCAGGCATATCTATCTATCTATCTATCTATCTATCTATCTATCTATCTATCTATCTATCTATCTATCTATCTATCTATCTATCTATCTATCTATCTATCTATCTATCTATCTATCTATCTATCTATCTATCTATCTATCTTTAGAAAGTCTTCACAGTTCCTTTAATTACTTTGCTAACCATCACGCATGAAGCATAAACATAATTAACAGACCATAATCTTACAGGATAGGACTCGTTGCTTGCCATGGTAGATCCTTGTAGTAGATGCTCATGCTGGATCTGGCAGCCCCTAATCTGGGATGGAGGCGGAGGGGATATCACGCTCTACAGTATTTTGAATGTGATAGCAGGACCAGTTTTGGCCACAAACCTACATATGGCTCCTTTAACATTTACATGTGACAATATTTACATGTAACTATTTCATTTGTAAGATGACAAATATTTTTGTGAAGGTCCTAAAAGGTGACCTGAAAAAGTTCATGCAACTTTTTAAAAAATGGTTTTGAAGCTAAATGTGACAAAATGTTACTGTTATTTTTAGCATGAGCCTTTTTACAAAAGGCACCCCATAGAAGAGGCGTTAAACTACTGTCATATATTCTGGTCAGGTAAACATACTGTAACTGGCTTCTGGGCACAGCCTTTTAGTTGATCTTTTGCAAAATAAAAACCCACTGTTAGGGTATGAGGAAAGATGAGCAGACATAAACTACAAGGTCTTACAACAGCTCCTTCTAACACATGTAACAGTAATCAAACAAAGTTCAAAGACCTGCAAAAGGTGACCAGCTAAATCACTCTAAATAAAAGGATTTTGTACATTAAATGTATGAAATTAAAAAGTAGAAATAGAAATAAAGTTCATATTTTGAAGAAAGACAGGGGAGATCAAAGGGCAAAGACCTCAGCTCCAAAATAAAGCCAAGTGCTAAATTCTATTACAGCTGTGATAACGCTGATGGCTGCTGGGCATGGCACCAAAGGCCCTGACTTCCATACACTTACACTGAACTTCTCTTTAAAAATACTAAGTCATTTTTTCCCCCCAGGAGTCAGTTTGGTCTCATCCATTTTCTTTGGAATCTACCAATTCCTAGCAAAAAGTCTCCAGAATACAAATCCCCCCCCCCCCCCCCCCCCCCCAAAAAAAAAGCTTTATTTGTAAATTAATGAGTGTTCCTTATGGGTTTTTAATCCCCAAAGCAGAAAAAATGTTTGTGAATTTATTTGGATCTGTGTATGTATGTATGTGTCCTTTCTCTGAGCTTATTCTTCCTACACTGGCATAATGTATCCGGCTGAGCCAGATTCATCTGTAATATAAGTTCACTCAATGTAACAATAAATTAGTACAGAGCAAAGTATGAACAATATTTACAGTAAGTCTTGCACATTGCGGAGGACCATACAGCAATAATTTATAAATGATCACTTTTTCTTTTCCTTTTACCCTCCTTTAACTTGTATATACTCATCATGCTCTATCATTTTTTAAAATGTAAATAATGATAAACATTTCTGTGTAAATGTGCTACACTGCAGATAATAAAAATGCAGTAATGGAAAGGCACTACTAATAAGCATGATAAAAAATGATATAGCAAACGTAACATATCCATTTAAAATTAGTCATTGTCTGTACTCTGATGATGGTGAAAATATAATGTGTAATACAGATATGCTCATGTCTTTTCCTTCATGTAAATGAAGCAAGGAGCAGCAGCAGCAGCTGTTTCAACACCAACATTCCAGTGTGTCTCTCTGGAATACAACCCCATCTAGTGGTAGATTTAATAACATTTGATAGGTTTTTCCTTTCTTTCTCTAGTGCATGATATGATGAAGTTAGTAAATAACAGTAAATAAATGTAAATGACAAATATTTTAAGTATTCAGTGAGAAATCCAGACACTTTTTCTAATATTGAGATGTCCAGTTAAGGACACTTTGACCACTTTGGACGTCTCTGTGATGGTTGCCTCAGCTGTCCAGATGTGACAGGCTTCCCTCCACGTGGCTGGAGTGAAATCAAGGTGATTGTCGAGTCCAGACGTCGATGTCTTAACCTTCCCTCATGTCCCAGCATGCCTCTCATTCTGCACACCTGCTCCCTGACACAGACAACAACACACTTGAGTATTTTGGCCTTGATGTTCACAGTGTGTTTACTAGCTTAACACACACACTTTTGCCAGGATCTGTCCATCAGCACAGCGGTCCGACCCGACTCCCCCTCACTGCCTGACCGACCCATTCATCTCCTGTGGGGACCATAATGAGCCGACACTCCCTGTTTGGAGCGACCTGACAAAGAGAGATTACTTTAAAAGCTGCATAGATTTTCTCCCCTGTGCCCCTCCTCCTCATTCCTCTCTCCTGAAAGTGGTTAACTCAAAGTGCATTAATGAGGAGCGATGGATAGCACAGTCTTTTTTTAATTACCGTCCAGCGCAGAGCTTCAGGGGAGGTCTGGTGACTTCCTTTAGCTGGTCTGTTTGTCTTTGGCTGCTCATGTCTGCATAAGTCTCTACAGTCGGTCATCAGGATGTAGTAGAATCAAGGTTGGATGGTTTTAAATTAACAATATTGTTCACTCAGACCATCTAAAACGAGACCACATCATGACCCAGACCAGAAGAGATATATAGTAAAAGCATTATATCTGCTATGTTTTACATTATAATGGACAAACCAGGACATTTTCTAACCCTAATGCTGACAGAACAATCCTCTCTAAGGCAATTAAAAGGCCATTATTCTTTATGTGATGTCCAGTGTAGGAAACATTGACTGAACCACAAAGAAACAATCCAAAACACACACTTACAGGCCTATTTGAAATATAGCATCAGCTGCACATGCATAGACAGGTTCGTCTATTCAGTCATTGATTCATTTTCCAAAACGCTTAATCCTTGACAGGGTCATGGGTGTGCTGGAGCCTATCCCAGCTACCGATGGGTGAACGGGGGTGCATGCTGGACTTGTCACCAGTTCATCACCGGGCCAACATTTACAAATGAACAACCATTTATTGTCCCATTCACACCTATGGATAACGTCGACTGACCAGTTAACCTGTTAGTGCATTTCTTTAGATGGTGAAACAAAGCTGGTGTGCCCACACAGACATGTGAAGAACATTCACTCTTCACTCAGAAAAGTGATGTTTGTCTAATAAAAAGGCCTCAAGATAGTCACAGTTTATGGTAAAGATAGTACTTTCAGGTGTGTAGTCTTACATTTCCATATTTTCACATTCTGAGCAGTTCCATAGTTTTACAACAGTACAGGTTGACTGTAATCATGATTTGGTCCAAATGCAGCCCCCCCATAAATGTAACAATGAATGTGTGTGAAATGATTATGTTAAGGCCGGAGCCTGACGTAACTGAAATCGGACCCTGAACTGGACCCTGACTGGAATTCACAGCGGTGAAGCAAAAATGTCTGCACAAGAATCATCTGAAAAGTGGGTGTTAATTTAAAACCCCAACTTTCAGTGACATATTTGTAACTGTCTCTTGCCACAATCTCACTAAAGATGTCTTAGCAGCTTGAACAAGATGAGACTTGAAGTGATTTTACGTCATTTAACAGTGGGTGATCCAGACAAAAATGGATGGGGGGGCAAAAGAATTATGGGGTCCAGGGTCAGAGCCCCAGTGGGGGTTTAAGGGGGCGAAACAAGATTCTCAGCACAGAAACTTGAACTGAATTCTAACAAAAAAGCAAAGAACCTGTGTGCAAAAATTAATAATAAAATAAAATTGAAGTGATTCACAATATTAACTTCATATAAAACGATTATAAACATAACAATGTGTATGATAACAGAACTATACACTTAAAGACTTTCGTCACTAATTTTTCATCAAATCTGTCAAACCCCAGTCATAGCCTTAGTAACACGATACCGTAAGTCTTTCTGTCATTACTCACCTGAATCTCTTCCCTCACGGCGAACAATTTCAAAGTGTACTCCACCATAAACAAACCATGTGTTTACAAACAGAGCCAGGAGGTAACTTGGGCATCTTTGGAATTTTGTTGCGACATGCATTGTGGGAAGCGGAGGTTCGCGCAACCACCTGGCAGCGCCAGCGGCAGTGCAACCATATAATATTATATAGATGAAACAAACGTGACACGGAAACGGCTGAAATGTGGAAACGGCTGAAGGGAAGCGGAGCTCCAGCCATTTCTGCGTCGTGTTTGTTGCAGCTGCCGCTGCCGCTGCCAGGCGAAGCTCCGCTTGCTCTGGTTCCACGTTTTAGCCGTTAATGCGTCGTGTGTTTGACATGAAATGTGAAATGAAATTCACACTTTGAAGGAAATATCAAGAATTCCCTCTGTAAATATATACTTTTTTATTTTTTTCAAATAATAAACACAATTGATTAAAAAAAAAAAAAAAAAAATGAATTCCCTCTGCAGCCAAACAAATGTACCCTCTAGATTCTAGAGGGTACATTTGTCTAGAGTCTAGAAACAGACTCAACAGGTCCCAAAAATACCTCTCCTATCATTTCCCTGAAGATATTGCTGGGCGATATCTCGGAGTCGGGAAGGTGTGTTGCATTTACATTGGAAGTCAGAACATGGAGCTCCGAAAACATATTGTCCGAACTTAGCCCTTCCCAGTTTAAAAACTGGAACATCGGAACACGGAATTCGAAAAAAAAAAAATTGACAGTTAATGAAATTAAACAAAAACCCCAACATGTATGCTTGTAGATGCTAGATTTTAATGCTTTTCCATCTTTAAAATTGTGGTTCAGTACAACTGAACACACCATTGGTCGTAGGCATAAGGCAGCTCAAACACAAGGATGTTAAGGATCAGCTGTGCAGTGTTATTAACTCAGGATTACATGGAAAATGATTCAACACCTTGCTGTCCCAAGGATCTGCTCTAGGCCACTTTCTGGAATCAGTGTATTGTATACTGATCAATTTGGGGGGGTCAGGGGTCAGTACAAAGCCGTCTCCAGTGCTATCTGTGCCCATGTGGTGATGTGTATTACATGAGATAAAAGATGCAGTCCATTGAGCTGTTTCCACACAAAACTAGGTGCTACTTTGTTATCTTTAACACAAGCTTGACACATAAAATTGTCTTATCAATTGACAAAACATAATGTGTGCAAATGCTGGCACAATTCAGATAATTAAAAAAAATATATTCAAAATATTATGTAACTTCATAATCATTGGGCACATTAGCAGCCTGTGTGTCTCAACATTGTTTATCACAAGAAAAAAATTGAACTTGGAACAATAATTCATCACCACTTGTCCTGTCTTTTACATTTTTCTCAAAGCTAACACTTCAATATATGCTAATTAGTGTAAGTGGCTTGCACACCTACCTAAGTGGCAAATAGCAGATAAGCAATGTCAGTTACCACAATGAAATGATCATCCATTTAACATTAGCTATGCTGAGTTCTTACGTCCATGACCTATGACTCCAAAGTGTTGCTAAAGTTTGTCATGACTCCAGTTGTCGACAAAGCATTGAAATGCAGAATGCACTGATCAGTGTTTTTACCTCCGCCAAGGAGGTCATCAATGGCCAAAAAACAAAACCTCCTATCTGCAAAGTTTTAGATTTTGAGTTTTCACATTAAATGGTGAGAACAAGGATGACTCCACATTTTCAGTCTATCTGCAAGATAATCCCGCCCTTTCTTATGACATGAAGGTCACCTGACAAAACCTCCTAGACCATACTATAATACAGCTAAACGCTTTTTTTGTTTCCTGAAAAAAGTGTTGGTTTTTTTTTCAGATAGGAGGTTTTGTATTCTGGCCATCGTTATGTTTTTGCTGGCATTGGTTTGTCTGTCTGTCTGTCTGTCTGTCTGTCCGTGTGCAAGATGACTCAAAAGTTATGGATGGATTTGGATGAGAATTTCTGTAAGTGTTGATACTGGCACAAGGAACAAATAATCAAATTTTGGTGGTGATTGGGGGGTGGGGATGGGGGTGGGGGGGTTGGTACTGATCTGCCTTGGTGGAGGTCTGCTCTCTCCGAGTGCTTTTCTAGTCTTTTGCATGTTATTGTTACCGACGAACTCTTCAGGGTTTAGGTTTATTATGTCCAAACTTGTTGAATAAGGATAAGGAAGTTTCATTGTCACTGTAGTTACACAACAAAATTAAGCTGGTTCTCTCATGACAACAGAGACATGGTAAAACAAGCAATAACAACCCCATAAACAGCTGGTTACATTTGAAGCAAGACATCTTACATCTTATCACTGCTTTCTTTCCCTTTTTTCTGTCTTTTTTCAATACCTGATTGTGTCGCTGCTATAAGGTTGTGTGGCTGTAGAGTCAGATCGTCAATATTTACTGTGATTTTATTATCTTTTCGTCTTTCATGGAAACAATAATAATAAGCATAATAAAAATTAAAATCCCAGTAATGATGCCAACAAATAAACCTGACAAAAAAGTGAGTCCTTGTTGTCTGAAGATTTAGACAACACCAAGTAAAAATATTGTTAATTCAAAGATGTCAGAGACATTTAATAAATGGTCATGAGACAGATCCTGACCAAGACTGATTTGAGTACAGTGAGACCTCTGTACTCTTAGGTTCCATGCAACAAAAGCAATAGTTTTTTTGTGTGTTTGTTTTCCTCAACATGTTGATGTCCACCGCATCATGACAGACTTTTCACTGCAGCCATAAACCTGTACGCACTCAAACTATAATTCACTTCTGTTGAGAATTGAGTTTTCTGTAGTTGTTGGACCAGGTAAGCGGTAAACACATTTTGCAAATCAAGAAATGATGATTGATGCTGCATGTAGATGATGAGAATAATTCTACATAATAGTATAATTACAGTATAATATAGTGTAATTACAGCGTTCACTGTGGAATAATTGTGTGATACAGCAGGGGATGTCTTTTCCCAGGGAAAAAAACAAGCAGACAGACACAATGTGCGAATGTTGAAATGTAAAACTGAAAATGCTGACAGGCTGGAGTACTGATTTAAGTACATAATATCTTTAGTTATGTCCTACTTATTTATTTTTGTACTGTAATTGTGGAAATTTCTGTCACCATTAAACCACAACTTAAATACATTTCCACTGAGAATAGACTATAATTCTGTTTATTTTCCTAATACCTTAGCAAGTGTCAACTCATGCAACTCTCTTTCGTGGATGTGTTTAATGTGGCAAAAGAATACAACTGATGTATCTCCTGGTTTTTCCCTTTTTTTTTAATGTTTCACCTAGTCTACTTTAATTTTGAAAGATACTTTGTAGCCATTCCTCTAATATAGGCTGAATCACATTCAAGAAAAAATGGAACAGCAGTGTAGGAGAAACAATGACAGACAGATAGCTAGATAGCTAGATAGATAGACAGACAGACAGATAGAATGATAGATAGAACAATAGAACGATAGAACGATAGAACGATAGAACGATAGATAGATAGATAGACAGACAGACAGACAGATAGAACGATAGATTGAACAATAGAATGATAGAACGATAGAACGATAGAACGATAGATAGAATGATAGAACGATAGATAGAATGATAGAACGATAGAACGATAGAACGATAGAACGATAGATAGATAGATAGATAGATAGATAGATAGATAGATAGATAGATAGATAGATAGATAGATAGATAGATAGATAGATAGATAGATAGATAGATAGATAGATAGATAGATAGATAGATTTACAAAAATGCTAAATACATCTAAACACAATACTGGTACACAATACAAATGTTGAATTGTTTGACTTATTTTAAAGTATTATTTGCTGCTGAAATCCAGCCTTTCTACTGTGATTGATCCCAATCCTACCAAAAAGTTTTGGCATACACTGATGATTTGATCTGCATCAAATCCAAGAGTAGATCACATGATGCAATTCACATCTGATCCGATCTGGATGAAAATCTAATCAAATAACTTGAAGTCAGCCTGGTCCTGCTAGTGGCATTTAGTTGTTGTTGTACAATAAAGGTTCTGTATTTTATTTTCAGAAGATAAACCAACTCTTCTAAACTCTGAAGCATCATGCTCAGGGCAGGTGGGTGGGCCTCTGATGCTCAATAAATGTGTTTCTTCATCATTCGGCCCACACTGTGGTCTGGCCAGTCTAATAAACATTGATTAGACCACATAATCAATGCATTCAATGACAATGATTCAGTGCACTGCATAAATGTATTGACTGCAATCAGCTATGAACAGCAGCAGCCTTTTTCATGCATTTTTCTATTTTTTACTAGCTTTATTCTGATGGAACAATAATTGCAGAGATAACAGACGTATTTCATTAAGCGATACCAAGATAAGATCAACTCTATCGATCATCTGTCCAATTTAAAATAATAAATAAATAAATATGCAGAATGGCTGTGAAAAGCCTTTTTTCTACAGCTCTGTGCTTGTCCTAGCAGAGACCAGAAGGTGGCAATGTTTAGCTGCTGTTTAGCTCACAGCAGCCTGGGTCTGTCCTGCTTTTAACCTGCACTAAATGATATTTTCTGAATTTTGGCAGTAGAAATGTCACTTTTCCAAAAAATGTACATTGAGTGAAATACTGGAATGAGAAAACAAAGTAAAACAAAAGCTGTTCTTTAATCACAGTGAGAATCATTTTCACAAACACATTTACAAACGGTATTTAGATGCAGGTGTGTGAAATGACATCTAATCTGCAGTGCGGGTGAATTTGGGAATTACCATAACACACCTGTGTGCTCATAAAATTTCAGTATCTCAGAAGAGGATCGTCAAGATAACCGTGTGATACATATCAACTTACAAAACGAAAAAAAAACAAAAAAAAACAGTTGGATTTAAAGAGGAAAACCCCTACATGAAGCGTTTGACTTTCCTGTTTTTTTTTTTGTATTTTTTTTTGTGGCTATGCATGATCAGGTCATGTAATGAATGTTGATAAAGTAGAAAAGCTGCTTTAATCAGGACGGATCACTGTGCAGAGGTGGAGAATGTCAGGGAGAGCAGGCACAGCTGCTTAGTGAGAAATCCAATATTGACTGTCGGGATAAATGTCCTGCATATTCTCTCATCTGTCCCAGGGGCTGTGGTATTATGCCTCTCACGTTAGTGCTCCTAATTGGATTAAAAATGGCTTGTTATTGGGAGAAAAATGACTGAGAAAACTATCATGATTATTGCCTCTCAACAAAGTGGGCTACAAGACCTGAAGAGGTAAAGGAATTGCCACAGCTTTGGAAAAGGCCAAATTGTTTTGAAAGAAAAACAGTCTTTGACTGATTGTTTTGTAAAACATCTTTTGTAATATTTCTACTTTAAAACATTCTGTGAACTAAAATTAACAACAATAATCACTACAGGGTGAAAAAGTTTTGATGTGTATTTTGCTAAGCTGATGTAATGCAGATATCTACAGCATTTAGCATGGGTGCTAAATAACTAGCCCTGGTCTGTCCTGTTTGACCAACAGCCTGTGGACAAAACCACTGTGGTATTTTTGGATTGGTTTTGGACATCAATTTTGAAGCTTAATGTATGTGTTTTGGCCTTTGAGAATGTAGAGATAAAAGTGACCATATTTGGACAAGGAGTGGGAGCTGTGGAAGAGCAAGAGGTGATGGGTAAGTTAAAAACAAAATGACAACTTAATGACACAATAAAACATCAAACTTTATCATGTATTTGAGTATCAAATCAAATCAAATTTTATTTATATAGCCCCAAATCATAACAAAAGTTATCTCATGACACTTTACATCAGTGGTTCCCAACCTTTTTTGGCTCGTGACCCCATTTTAACATCAGAAATGTCTTTCCATTCTCTGTGTCCAGCCAGGGTGAAGCATGGTTACGCATGTGCTCACATGATCGGGTCAATCTAGATATACCCTCACATATTATGCCCTGCATTTTTTTTTTAAACGTAATTTTTATTAGGAAAAGTGTGTGGTGTTTTAATTCTAATGAAATATATAATGAATCATTTAAAAAAAATATTAGTAATTGTTTTTTAATCAATGACTAGAAATTTCAGGTGACCCTATTTGTATTCCAGGTTTGTGACCCAAAGGTTGAAAAACACTGCTTTACATATAGAACTGGTTGAAACCAGACTCTCAAACCAATTTACAGACGCTCAACAGAATCCTCCAGGAGTGAACAGGTGGTGAGAGTGGAAGAAAAAACTACCTTTAACAGCAGAAACCTGGAGTAGACCCAGACTCCTGGAGGATGGACGTCTGCCTTGACCAGTTAGAGTTAAAGAGAGAGAGAGTAAAGGAGGAGAAAAGAGAGAGAGAGAGATTGGGGAGATAGGGGGAGACACAGCAAACTGAACTAGAACGGTTCAAAACTAAGACAGCTGGTTCTAGTATAATTACCAAAAGCTAGAGTAATAAAACCATTTGATCAGACTTTTTAGTGTAACTCATAAACCACAAGTACAGTAGAGCTGTTTGTCAGGAAAAAATATGTTTTATTCCATGAACAAATGCTCTTAAATTCATATTTGGAAGACAAACCAAACTATCAGTCCACACTGAAGCCTTTAACAGAGAAGCAAAGTCTTGTCCCTTCTGGTTGTGTCCCATGGGACCTTTTTTCAGAAAAAAATGGGTAATACAGTCAGTAGCTAGAGACAAGTATTTTTTTTTTAATTTCCTTTGAATGATATACCATTTACCCATATGATATTTGTCAAAGAAGTCCCAGTTTGTTGTAAAACAGTTGAAGTATCAGGCTGTGACAATGTGTACATAAAAAGACTACACAGCAGAAGGTGGAGGAGGGAACATAATGGTGACTGTCCCTGCATGGTCTGTTGACAGTCTGAAGACGTCTTTACACCTTTCATTTGACCAGGCAACAGCTATTTTGGTGTCAGTGACAGTAGACATGGGAGATGCAGTCCTATGAGCCATTACTTTACTATCTGTACTTTCTTGACATGTAAATTATATTTAAAAAGACAATCATCATATTCGTCACAACTAAAGTTCAAAAAATACTTTCTCTCTTGTCACCAACTGTCGCTCATGTAATTTTTGATGATAGATCCTGTGGTGCAGAACAGAAGGGACGGGACTTTGCCCTACAATCTTTTTAACAGAGCAATATTTAAAAAAAAAAAAAAAAAAAAAAGAACTACCAGCACATTTATATGAATACAGAGAATAAGGCCATAAGGTCTCCTGGAAAAAGAATTATATTGACTTACTATTTTTAGAGAGAAATTTAGTGAAAGTCAGCTGGAGTCATGCTTTTTTAAACCAACAGTAACTAGTAGCACTCAGTGGTATTAAGATACTACTACCATGGCCTCATGAAGAAGAAGAGGAAGAAGAAGAAAAGAAGAAAAGGAAAAGATGAAAAAGAAGAAGATGAAGAAGCTGCTACTACACTGAAGTATGTGTCAACACACCACCCAGAGTGTAATACACCAAGCACATTTAACATCTCATTCATACACATTACATCTGGATTAGATAACAAAAAAATACACACAGGTATTTATCCTCTAGAGATTTCAGTATATTTGTCCAAAATAGTATATTTCGGCAAAAGCTGTATAAAAAAGATAAAACCCCCACACTTTTCCATACATCTTACCATATATACTATAGGAGGTACAGACCAACACTGCCTCGATGGAGTTTGAGGTTTTAACATATTACTTGTAGATTCTACTTGACTTCAAAGTCCCACAATAAGACATGCTAACAGATAAAGGCAGCGGTGGACCAGCAAATAAAATGAATGTTTTGGTTAATTGAATCTTGTGGCTCAGTGGACACAACAACGCAAATGTATTATTGTATTAAATTTGGAATATTAAGTCATAAAAGTAAGTTGTAAAATTCTTCTCTGTCCGCTCTGTTAGAAGTTACTTCCTGAATTTCAAAATGACAAATGTAACCTTTAAGATCAAATAAATAAAATGAACGCATTCTAACAATGCCTCCTGTATTGTTTTCTTCTTTACCAAGAATGCCACATCAAGTCCTGACATTTATCTTCTGCTTCCTCGCTTTACAGTTTTTCACATCCAAGTACATTTAGTGTGTAGAAATATGAAGTGCACATGCAGACATGCACTGTGAATGCATGCATGAACAGATAAAAGAGAGAAATCCATCAGACATCCACAGGGTTTTGGTTTGTATACCACCAGGAACACCCATTAACACAAAATAAATGCTTGACGCCATAAAGCTGACAGTGTCTCATTCATACTGACACTCCGGCTAAATTACACATAAAAGCACTGATAACATCATCATTAAATATTGATTGTAAGGATGGTTGAAACGAAAACAAATCCACACGCACACTACAAATTCTGATGAGGGTACTTTGGACACAAGTCAGAGCAGACTGAGCAGAAGGGGTTGGTGGGCTTCAAGGGACAGGACTGAAGTGACAGGGGAAAGGAAGAGAGGGGAAAAAAAGGAAGGTGGGGTGACGGGGTAAGAGAGAGTGTGGGGGTGGGAGGTGGAGGTGTAGGTGTAGGCTGGGGGGTAGAAAGAGATTTAAGGCTGAGGCTCAGAGCAGATGTTAGTGTTGATGATGATGGATGCAGCTTGTTGAGATGCAGAGTTGTTATCATGAGAGGCACTCGCAGCCTCCTCACAGCACACTTTCCCCAGATGTCACTGAGTGTGTGTTTGGGTGTGTAGGTATACACCACCATGGAGGGACATGCTGAAATGAGCCAGCCACATGCCAAAATTAGGAAAAACACAAAATTAGCTTTGTCTGCGTTGGTATCTATGAACTAGAGCAGGCTCTTTTTCAGTCAAACCTGCAAGTGATCAGAGCAATGAACACATCCAGTGACACAGGAATACAATGAGAACTGGAACAGATGAGTCCAATGTACAGGGGTGGGACAAAATATCAAAATGGGAACACATCATGTCATGTGACGTATGCGATGTATTGTATGTTACTGACACTATGCATCAATATTTTTTATTAAAGCTAAGCAGCAACCCCAAGGCCTGAAAAATGAAGTCAGTGAAGAACTGCCAAAACCAGCAGTTTTTCAAATGGCCACTTGAGGCTGGTTCCAAAAGGAGGTCAAATCCCCACAGACATAACTATGAACACGTTTAATACCCCTCGGCCAAATACAGCGTAAGATTCTGTTGAAAGTTACTGCCCTATAATTTACATTAGATTGTTGTGTAAATTTGGTGCAAATATCTCAATGCATTCTTCAGATAATATGATTATGTCACTGAATGGACAGACAGACAGACAGATGGACGGATGGACGACGAAACAATTACAATATCTTCAGCCCTAAATTGGCCGAGTAGTAGATACAAAACAAAACAAAACAAAAAAAAACACCCAACTTACGTGTGAAATAAACATGTTTACAACCACTATGGCATAACTTAACACAATTACATTTTTAATTCACCTATTTAACTTACATCATGCTTTGCACATGATTATTTTTATCGAGTGATAGCTTCCTGGATTACCAGATTAGACTTGCAGAGCTTATCCTCAAAGGGGAACTAGGCAAAATTGTACCGTTTTGGTTTTTCTTCGCTGTTTTTGGATCTTCTTTGCTGTTTTTGGTTCTTCTTCACTGTTTTTGTAGTATTTTTCTCAGTGGAGCACCCCTTAAATCAGTGGTTCCCAACGTTATTTGGCTCCTGACCCCATTTTAACATCAAAATTTCTGGCAACACCAGACCTTCAGTTTTTGCTAGCATTAATTTGTTTTTGATCATGTAATAGTTTGCTATACTGAGCTGCAAATAAAGGTTAATTTTAGAGGACATTTAGTCAATATAATGTGTATTATTATGGATGGAGGCAGAAAAGCCAGGTGTAGATTACTGCACAAAGGGAGACTTTTACTTTCCTTGGGCTGGGTATGTACAGTCAGTCCAGCTGTGATTATACAAGCTGGACTCAAACTCAACTCAAACTATGAATTATGAAAGAGCTGCAGCTTCTGAAACCAACCACAATGAACATCTGACAGATAAACAGAACCACAGTGCTGCAGTTTCAGCTTCAGAGTTTGTCATGTCTTTTATGTTTTGGGATTGTCTCTGTCAACTCACCATATATTTTTATTAGTAAGGTTTTATTTGTATTTTTATCAATTACAAGAAATTTCAGGTGACCCCATTTGAATTCCAGGTGACTCCACATGGGGTCCCGACCCCAAGGTTCGAAAACCACTGGTCCAGACCTTCACCTGTACAAGAGACAAGTATCATTCAACACCAGCTAAGATCGAACATCAAGGCTAGTTGTTATGGCAGTTGCTATTCAGATGAAAACAATTAGACATGGGTCATATAATGAACAACATACATCTGACAAAAACTAGATTCAACTGACAAAATACTGTGTCTGGTGATGAAAACACACTCCTGGGACAGACAAAGGGCCATCTAGTAAACTGAACAAACACACCTATGTGACACAAACAACCGGGATTACTAGTGAGTACGCGAACATCTCTGTTAGCCAACAAGCATCCAGGCATCATTTATAAAATAAGTTCATAAACGAATAAACACTGTTATGACCAACAGCCTCATCAAGAGCACAAATCCACTGAAATACATAAAGTATGGAGAATTTATCTGTGCCGGCTCTGCCGTTGTAAACTCCTGTGAAATGAAGGCATGGCTGGCTTGTGTTTACAGCTAGCCTGCGGTACCTGGCTGGGGGTGTGTTTGTGTGGTAGTGCTGTAAACCATGAATGTTTTTCATGATAGACGAGATCTAGGACCACCAAGACGAGATCTAGGCCACAGGGACGGCATAGAGAAGTAGCAAGCATATTCAGCCCTAGACCCTAACCCTAACCCTAGTGGGAAGGAGGAGGGCTTCCATTCAACCCATAACAAGCCATTTAATCATCACAATTACTTTGAAACTGTTAAATTTAGGTAAAAATGTTGCCTAGTTCCCCTTTAATATCCTCCATTATCATACTAGAAGGGGGTAAAAGTTTCGGCTGTTTCCCTAATTCATGGGCAGTGATGAGCACAATATGCTGCAACAGTGCATTTGAAAAATAGTGTCAGCAGAGAACTTGTTTTAGTGGAACGTGAATGTAGGAGTGCTTTGTGGTTGAAAATGAATAAATCTCTGCAAAGGAAACAGCACATAGAAATGTGTCTTGGCAAATCTTGTTAGTTTTTGGGTGTACTTGCAGCTTGGAGGTTGGTTTTCTGTCATGTGGCAAAAAAGGACTTTGAAAGTAAGAAAATATTTACCCTTATTTTGGCTTTAACTTGAGTACTTTGAAGGGAAAAAAAAACAAACAGCTTCATATTTTTTGGCTCAATACATCTTATACCTACAGGCAACAGTTCTGGTAGTATGTTATTGTATCAAACAATATCAAGCATAATGTTAATATTTGCATAATAGTAGTCCCTGGAAATTAATTTTGCAATTCCTTTTGCTGTATTTTTTGAAAATACTGTTATATTTTGCAATATGTCGGGACAGGAACCTGCCTAGTATCTATGTATTAAAGAATCTCTATGCCAAGACTTGCACTTTATATAATTAGGCTTTTTACCTTTTATGGTTCCAGACATCATGAATAGCAACTTCCTATAATGAAATTCCTGAAACTGAATTAACTTGAAGGGTTTTCACCTATATCTTAAACAGAAGAAATTCTCCTACACCAAACCAAGCATCACTTGGCTACCACATACATCACTGTGATCGCTAACAAATTCAAGACAAAAAAAACAAAACAAAAACATTCCAAACACATGCAGTTCGCTGCAGGTGGTGTGCATGTGTGAATGGGACATGCTAAATGGTAACCTGCTCTCCACTCCGACCAGATAAAAGGTACAGGACAGAAACACGTCTGTCATTGATTGCTAATTAGTTCTTTTGTTGTCTTCTATTGTGTCCTGACAGAGGTTTGCCCCGAGCTGTCTAGTCACATATATATAGACTCTGTAGCCTCGGAGTGCAGGCATAGACACAGCAAGAGCAATAATGAGACAGCACAACGTGAACCCAACATGTGGTTAATAATAATAAAAAAAATAGTAATAATCACTAGACACATAAAGTCCTTTTCAAACCTAGTCACAAATCACTACACACAAGAAATCCATCCATCCACCCATCCATCCATCCATCTTCTGAACCACTTATTCCTTGTGAGAGTCATAAGTGTGCTGGGCTGGAGCCTATCCTGGCCTATGGTTAAAGGCAGAGTACACCCTGGTGAGTAACAGAGCTGACAGATACAGGCAAAAAAAAACAAACATTCATTCTCACATTCACACCTACAGTTGATTTAGATTGACCATTTAACCAACTAAGTGCATGTTTTGGACAATGAAAGGGAGAGAATGAAAACTCCATGGAATTGAACTCAATAATACACAACAAATACGATAAACATGATTAAACAGTAAAAACCAGCGGAGTAACAATGAAATGATAAAACAAACAGAAAAATCAACAATACGCAGACTTGAAATAGTGAGGTATTCAGCCGATGGGACAAAAGTGACAGATTTCGTTATCCTTTGATTTAAAGCAGTGGAAGGCCAGAAAGGACCTGACATATCATCCCATGTTCTATAGAAGGTCTGCACATGACGTCACCACTAGCGGAAGTCACCGCGGTTCCGCCCACTGAGTGGCAGAAAGAGGGAGATGAGTGACAGCATTGGTTTCAATACTGTCTAAACTGAAGAACAATACTGAATAAAAAATGGGGCAGAGCTGTTGTGAGATTAATTGTATTTTCAGGTTCTTAAAGCAGTGGGAGCTATCGTTTTACAGACACCGAAAGACAAAGAAAAGAGAAGGAGATGGATCCACAAATCCAGGAAACCAAACCTAGATCTGTGGATCCTGTTTGGTGTCAGCTAACATTAATTTATGCTGTATTTTTGGGTAAAATCAGACTTTAAATTATGTATTGTTTTGGTTAACGTTCCTTCTTAGTGCAGCTCTTGGTTTCATGATCAGATCTTTCATGGTTTTTGTCTTCATTTTGTGACTCTGAACCTTGTGCTCCTACATGATTAGTAAACTAACTGAAACTGAGGCCAACCTAGTTTTACAAATACGGGGGAACTGGAGAATAAAGCTACGATGGAGTATTAGGACCACATAAGAAAATAAAAACGCTTGTCATTACAAGAATAAAGTCATAAAATATCGATATAAAACCCATAATTTTATGATAAAGTCAAATACAAAAAGAATCACAATGTTATGAGAATAAAGTCGTAGAAAAACCTCATAATTTAACAAAAATGGCATTTGTTTATGAGATTAAAGTTGTCATATTCCAACAATGAAGCCATAATATTACAAGAATAATGTCGTAATTTAAGAACAGGTGGGAAAAGTATTATAATTTCCCAGAATCCAGTGGTGCCCTGCTGGTCCACAGCAGTAGTATCTGTGTGATAAAGTACTGGATCTGAACTAGACTCAGTAAATCTCCTCAGTCCCAGTAGATCCTGCATATATTCACTGGGGTCAGTCCACGCTCTACTGGAAATGCACTTTGGATCAGCTGGTTCTGGGTCCTAGTTTTGGACCCTGGTTGTCAGTCCTGATGAAACCATGTATATTAGTTTCAGGTCCAAATAGCGCTGATCCCCTCCACCCTGGATCAGGTCAGGATCCTCCATTTGTGTCCACATGTCAGTGTTCATGGACCACTTGTTCTTTGGTAGCTCGTACAGATCCATGTCCAGTCCAACTGTCCTTCATTTAATTTCGTATTTCACATTTTCCCCCTCTGGCTGTGTTTACTGCTGTACTCCGTCATGTTGAGCAGGTTGGTTTAAGACACTCAGTCTGACTGAGAGGGGCATGGCCTGGGGGGGAGTGATGTATGTGCATACCCTCTAAAGGCTCATAGGGCCTCAGGAGTCGAGCTAAATATTTCCGGGCTAACGCTACTTTAGCCTAAAAGTCATCATGGGTCATCATTGAAACTGGTCGTACAAGAAGAGCGGAAATCTTCTTTTCTTTGGCGTCATTTAGATCCTCTAAAAACTGCACTGGCAGCCAATCCTCTGTTAATAAGATTTTAGGGTGTAAAGAAGGTTTTGTCATGTTGGGCTTTGATTGATGGGTGTGATTGACAGCTTGTGAGCCTGTGAAACTGGACTTTCAATACCTTTGTCTAGAATTCAATTTGTAAGTATAGTTGTGGTTAATAAGGAAATGAAGAAGGCCATCAAATTATTTTGTTATGCAAATTTTTGAGGCTGTTCAGTGTTTTACTATTTTAGCAAACTAGCATTTAGCATTAGCTCACCTGTCATCCCTCATGCTCCCCAGCTCCACACTTTTGATCAGATATGATATGATGCCTCTTTCTCTGAAAACTAAACCTGCAACAGCCAAAATGCAAAGAGAAGGCCTCAAAATGGCAGTCCAAAAATCAATGGAAGACTTCATGGTCGTCCACTTCTCACATACAGTCTATGGTCTGGACCAGTATTAATAATCTGAGAATGTTTTGTGTCTACTTATAATGTAAATATAAATATATTGTATATTGTTATGTATTGTTTAAATGTTATTGGTGTTAGTGTAATTGTGCATCATCTGCATATACTGTATATGATAACTGGCATCATGGTTTTGGATGCATCTACACACTATATGCAGGTTTCTCCATCACTTTGCTTGTTCATTCCTATTATGTTTTATATTTTCTCAGCTTTTTCAAATTACATTTACTTTCACTTGAGAAGTAGGCTGTTACCACTCAGATGCTGCTGATGCAAAGATAGTGGCCACATTGTTAAACTTAATGCATTTGTTTAATAACATTTATGTTTAAGTTATTGACATGGCTTGTAACTTGAAAGTATTCTCTATTTATGTGTTGCCACTTGTAAATGTCATCATGTACACTGAAAATAGTAAGGGCCCAAGGATGTAACCTTGTGGAACTCCACATTTTAACAATTCTGTGGCAGATCGCAGAGTTAGAAATTCAAAAAGTGTCCAAGTGTTGAATTTTCTTCATTCACTGAACAGATTGCATACTTTTTTTGCATTCTGAGGTAGACATTTAAAACGTGAATATATTTCTTTTGTTCTTTTTCTTTTTCTTAAAAAAAAAAGAAATAAATACTACATTTGGGCCACTACTGCAGTGTCCCTGTACATCTGGATTTTACTTTACAGTATGTGTTGCAGTGGACTACGTGCCATTTCTACTGAGTTGCTATACCCACATCTCTCTCTCCTCTCATCAGTGCATGAGAAATTACCTAATGAGGAATGGGTCGCACATTTCCACAAACTCATTAACCCGCGAGCGAGTGAGACTAATTGCAGCGTTTGGGTAATGTGATTTCACATCTGTTACTGCAGCCCAGGACACAGTAGTCAGCACAGGGCTGGATCTGGTGGGCTGAGCCACACATAGACCTAAATTAAGCAGAACACACACTCTGCAGACAGCCACTGCAGCCAGTCTGGATGGGTGGAGTAGTAGTCAGTGTGGCTGTGGTTAGAACATTTGATCAACCATTGTCATGTGAGATCTTGTAATGACGGGCCTATGCAGGGTGGGTGGGCCACCTGCATTCATTCTTTAAAACAATCATTGACTGATGCTGGAATGCTACAGGAATGGAGTGACGGATGTAGACGTAAGCATATAATAAATAAGCAGTGACTTGAGGACCTTCATTTACTAAAGCAAGAGAACATTTGTTGATTGAACCTTCATAAACGAATGACATTTTTGTTAAATTATGATTTTTTTTATAACTACAACTTTATTCTCATAACATAGTGGTTCTTTTTGTATTCGACTTTATTCTCATAAAATTACAGGTTTTATATCAATATTTTATGACTTTAAACTCTTAGTGACCAGTGTTTTTCTTTTCTTCTCTGGTCCTAATACTCCGTCGTAGCTTTATTCTCCAGTTCCCCCATATTTGTAAAACTAGGTTGGCCTCAGTTTCAGTTACTTTACTAATCATGTAGGAGCACAAGGTTCACAATCACAAAATGAAGACAAAAACCATGAAAGATCTGATCATGAAACCAAGAGCTGCACTAAGAAGGAACGTTAGCCAAAACAATAGGTCATTTCAGGTCTGATTGGACCCAAAAATACAGCATAAATTAATGTTAGCTGACACCAAACAGGATCCACAGATCTAGGTTTGGTTTCCTGGATTTGTGGATCCATCTCCTTCTCTTTTCTTTGTCTTTCAGTGTCTGTAAAACGATAGCACCCAATGCTTTAAGAACCTGAAAATACAATCAATCTCACAACAGCTCTGCCCCATTTTTCATTCAATATTGTTCTTCAGTTTAGACAGTACTGAAGCCAACGCTGTCACTCATCTCCCTCTTTCTGCCACTCAGTGGGTGGAACCGCAGTGACATCCGCTAGTGGTGACATCACGTACATACCCTCTATTGAGGTTGATCAAGCCTGGAAAGTTGGTGCTACCAATTCCTCCAGGTGTCCCAACGTCTGTGAATTCCTTCCAACCCCCTGTGTCTGCAGAAAAGGAGTGTTGGAAGAGTTGCAGGTTTGATGGGCCCAGTTGCAGCTAAAGCCATTATTGAGACTTCAGAATAAGAAAAAGAGGCGTGGCTGGGCCATGAAACAGCGCCAGTGGACTACTGAAGACTGGAAGAAGGTGTTATGGACCGATCAAACCTACAACTGTTCAGTCTTCTCTTCACAGCTGAAACTCAGACTTGCTTACTATGACCACTATCTTCTCTGTGCTTTCAGCTGTTGTCCTGTCAGTCTCCTCTCACTCCAGCTGTTGACTGTCATAAACTTGTCTTCTGCTTCTGTTGTGGCTTTGCTTCTTCCAGACCTCTTCCTGTCAGCATTTCCCCCAGTTTCTGAGTGCCTTTGGATGGTGAAGGAAACTGGACTAACTGACACCTGGACTTTCTTGGACATTTCTCTGTGGGACAGACCTACAGTTTTCACTCTTCTGATGCTCTGTCTCTCTTCTATGGTTAATTGCCTTTTCCTCTTTTCCATTTTTACAGTAACACACTACTTTCTTCAGTCCAATCCTGTTCAAATAATGCTCCATGGGTATGGTACCAAAGTGTGTTCAACACTCCTTTTCTGCAGACACAGGGGGTTGGAAGGAATTCACAAACGTTGGGACACCTGGAGGAATTGAACCACCAACTTTCCAGGCTTGATCAACCTCCATTGCTGCAGAACTGCTTTAAATTGTTAACCCATTTCTTGTTCACCTTTTTGTATAATTCTGAAATGTACATTATTTGTCAGTTTTGTTTAACCTTACTTTTTTTTTTTTTTTTTTTTTTTACCTTTGGCAGTTCACCGCTTACCTTTGTACCATTTCAAGCTGTTCATTGGACTGGAACTGCTGGAATTTCAATATAAAACTGGAAAAATTGGGGTGTTCTAAAACTTTTGACCAGTAGTGTAGATAGATAGATAGATAGATAGATAGATAGATAGATAGATAGATAGATAGATAGATAGATAGATAGATAGATAGATAGATAGATAGATAGATAGATAGATAGATAGATAGATAGATAGATAGACAGACAGACAGACAGACAGACAGATAGATACAAATATGGAATACAGAAAAGCTTTTGTCTTCTATGTTTTGATGGTCAAACATAACAGTACACAACATCATAAAGTGTTTTGGTGATTAGTTACTAAAGATTTCATTGATGTTGTAATAAGGAAATTAGCACAAAGGAGATACTGAGGTTCAACAACAAAACAGTCACATGTATGATTTTAAAAAATGTGTATATATCTTTGTATTTGACACATACTTTTTAAAGGTTGAATGTGTAAAATTTGTGAATGTGTGTGAGTATTTGTTGTTTGTGCTGGAGGCTGTCCTGTGCTTTGTTGGCATTTAACTAAGTATAAAATTGCACTGAATCCTCTGCATAAAAATCAGTGTACAGGTTGGAGATAACCAAGACAGTCAGTGACTTAGCCAACACAAAGTTCACATAAGCTCAGAAGCATCCAAGACGTTATGGTATATTATGGCCATATTGAATAGCATAGCTATTAACTTTACTTTATCATCAGGGTTATTAAACAAAAGGATTGAACTTTTAACAGAACATGCACGGAACAGCATATTAACGTGTACTATATAGTTCTCAGATATTCTCACAATGTTGCTGTATTCGTCACTTGAGGCTCAATAGACACCAGTCAGCCATAACACTGTCACCACTGACTAGTGAAGTGGTAATAATGCTGATTATTTAGTTACAGCAGTACCTGTCAGTTAACGGGATACATTAAGGAGAAAGTGAACATTTCGTCCTCATAGTTGATGTATTTGAAGTAGCAAAATGGACAGTGTGAGGATCTGAGCAGCTTTGACAAGGGCCACAATGCAATTACCCAACAAGATCAGAAGTTTTGGAGATGCTCTGACCTGTCGTCACTGTCACAGTTTGGCTTTGGTCTCTCAGATCCTGTTCATTTTGTTGTTTCCATACATCATTTCTGGGGAGTAAATGTTCACTTGCTGCTTAATATACTGTATCATATTCAACCTTTATCACCTCACCTTAATAGTATCTATGTATATGTAACCCATCAACACACAGAGGTAGACCCAAACTTTCCTGTGCCATCCTGGCCCAGACTGGCTAATCGGGAGGACCGGGACAATTCCTGGTGGGCCAGTATAATATTTAGGCCACGAGGGCCGGAGTTCACTTTAAATATGTATTTAATATTTTATTTATTTATTTATTTTTTGGGGGCCGGTGTTCAGTCATAGCACTGGGTTGATCACGTAATCTGCAGCTGCTGTTCCTGGGCCCCACCCCCTCTACTAGTAAACTGTTTGTTTTCTTCCTCTTTTTTGCAGACACACTGTGACCTGACGTAACATCTCCTTGCATACGGTTAGTAGCTCTGTACTGTAGCTGTGGAGCATATATGATCTGTACTCTGTAGGCTGTGGATGGTCAGCTGTGTTTGCTGTTTGAAACATGGATAATAGAAAGAGCAAGAGTGGTGTGGAGAAGGCAAGAATTAAAAAGAGGAAAGCTCTGGAAGCAAACGCAGCCAAATGTGACAAAATCTGAAACTTTTTCACAAAAACGACCTCCGGTTGGAAACAACTAATGAGGACGATGAACCTGGTAAACCACCTCTCAAGTTAGTTAATTATCGAGTCAGTGAATTGTGTGGCATTGTGGCGTGGAACACAATGTTATGCAGTTTAAATAATAGTATGATGCGACGCCACAGAACTGGGAAACTTTGTCTTTTAGCTCCTCAGAGTCAGAAAGCAGATCCAGCAGCAGACAGCAGCCATGAGCCCACAAGTCCAGAGTGGGCAGGTAGGACTGCTCAGAGAGGGAAGAGGATTAGAATAAAAAGGCTCCACTGAAGACTATGGTGTAGGCCTGTTCAGTATGAAAGGTGCTCTGAGATGCTCCAGGATTCAGCACTACATGAATGAAACTGACACCAAGGCTTTGAAAATAGAAGATTTGTGCTGAGAATTCTGAGCATTTTTAAACTGTGCTTTAGTGTCAGAAGCAGAGCCAGGAGCCAGTAGTGATGAGGGGATTGTTCCTGTCAGGATGGAAGGAAAAGGTGAGCTGTTGGAACAGACTGTGTGAACAAGCATTAGTTCTCCTAAAACCACTTTCTAGACCCAAACGATAATACTAGCCTATTTTATTTTTTATTATTAAAAGTGAGACAGTAAATACACAAAGCCCACAACTGAGAGCAATAGCATAAAGTAATATTAAATAAACCTGCATATTTTGTTAATGTAAATATGTTAATTGGTTAAGTGGGTCAAAATGTCTGTAGATATTATTTTTTATTGTGATCCAGGTGCAGGCGAGTCTAGGGAAACTGGAGGAAGTGTGAAAGGGAGAGCAGAGTCTACTGATGACAGAGGAGCAGCTCAGCAGCACAACCCTGAACCACTAGGCACAAAGGAGACAGATGAAGAGAACATGTAAGGTTAGAATTACATGATTTTAATAATAATTGGTCGTGATCTAAAGTGGGCCGGTCTGAGGTATGAAACTCCAGGGCTGAAAATGAGTCTCAGTCCGGCCCTGAGCTTTTGTGACTGGAAGTAATGGAAGTACTGCATGTAGACCCAAGGCAGCAGAAGGTACATACTGAACAATTACATTTGCAAATCTTAAGCGTTTAGTAAGATGAGATTTACTGCGAGTGAGAATTGTGTATGTTCATGTGCCAATATGTGAAGTTTGTGTTGGAATCAGTGGCGGCTGCTCGTCTTTCAGACAGGGGAAGCTCATTGTCGGCTTACATTAAAAAAAAATTGTCAAGTTATTTAAACATAAATTCGGCCCTCCGTTCCTTTTTAAGAAAATGCTCAGTGACCTTGTCGTACACAGTAGGCGTCTTTTCCAGGGACTGGACCAGTGTCCTCTGAATGTCCAGCAGAGCTGGGCTGCTCAGATTGCCTTGGCCCATTGTGTTGTGGGTGTAAGACTTCAGCCTTTTTAAACTAGAGATGCTCCTTTCACTCCAACCTAGTCGACAGTTTGACTGATTTAACTATCTACAAAACGATATTAAACTTGAACGAGAAATTATTAAATTATGGAACTGAAACAAGAAAATGCTGAAATTATGTTAAATTGAAACAAGGAAGTCCAATGAGTGTGTTTTATGTACAGTGCAAGAAATGAACGAGTAATTTCGTAGCGGTTTCTCTCTCGATTTCACAGCAGAATGTGTGACGGTATTAAACTGAACTGTGTCAGTGAAGGAGCAAATCTGAAAATAGCTGTCAATCAAACGGGATTCAGCCTTTCCACTGATCCTCCAATCAGCACGTGGGATTCTGGCGTCCAGCCCGGCCGAGCTCCGCCCACAGCTCCATTCACCCCCAGAGACGCCCGGCGTCTGGGGGCGGGACAACATCATGGCATTTATCCAATTACCGTCCAGTTTTGAGGCAATGAAAAAAACTGTTCCACTCAGTCCCAACTGAAGCCCAGAGACGGACACAGTCTACGGACAAATGCACTGAGCAGAGATGGAGGAGAAAACAGAGACACGGGAACGGAGGAGAAGTGAACAACATCCAGTCTGTTGATTTGTGATAAAGTTGATTCTGAACGAACTCGTCTGTGAGATGAACGTATTCTAACACATTTGTAGTCAATAAAATGTCAACATAACCGAACATATTTCACCATTTCATTTTCGTAATTTTAGGGGAAGCCGGGCTTCCACTGCAGTCTATGAGAAATCGCCACTGGTTGGAATCTGGTCGGTGCTGGGAGTTTGTCGACATTAGCTAGTTCCATCT